>NW_007729816.1:190894-218057 GCF_000696425.1 Galeopterus variegatus | reverse complement strand
TCCCTATAGAACCACAATCCATTATTACGACTAAGAAAATTAACAAGAATTCCATAATGCTGCTTAATACCAAGTCCATGTCCAAAGTTCACCAGTTGTCTGCCTGTCATGGGCTGAACTGTGTCCTCCCAAAATTCATGTGTTGAAGTCCTAAGCTCTAGTACTACTTCAGAATTGGACTGTATTTGGAGATAGGGTCTTTAAAGAGGTAATTAAGTTAAAATGACATCATTTGGGTGGGTCCTAACCCAATATGACTGGTGTCCTTAAAAGATAAGGGCATCAGGACTACAGACAAGCCCAGGGAAGACCATGTGAAGACACAGAGAGAAAGCAGCCATCTGCAAACCAAGGAGAAAGGCCTCAGAAGAAACCAACTCTGCCACCACTTAATCTTGGACTTCTGGCCTCCAGAACTGTGAAAAAATAAATTTCTGATATTTAACTCACCCGGTCTATGGTACTTTGTTATGGTAGCTCTAGCAAACTAATATACTGTTCTAAAATTATTTTACAGTTTTTTAAAAATCTCTAATTCAAACATCATCCATTACATTAACTTGTTATGAAAAATCATGGGTTTTTCTTTTAGACAAAATGGATTTCAAATACAAAGTTCCTCCTTGGTGCAAGGCAGCTTTGAAGTGAGTTCCTTCTGGTCTTTGGTCTCCTCATTAGAGACCCCACAGCTACCACTTCCTCATTAGAGACCCCACAGCTACCACTGTCTGCCACTTCCTCATTAGAGACCCCACAGCTACCACTGTCTGCCACTTCCTCATCAGAGACCCCACAGCTACCACTGTCTGCCACTGCTGAAGTGAGGTCGATTGGGGTGACAACTGAGAAAAAAAAAACAAAACTACATATTAAATATCTCTTACCTGAAATGCTTGTGACCGGAGTGTTCTGGATTTCAGATTTTTTGGGATTTTGGAATATTTGCAGAATACATACCAGTTGAGCATCCCAAATCTGAAATCCGAAATGCTCCAGTGAGCATTTCCTTCAAGTGTCATGTTGGAGCTGAAAACGTTTCAGATTTTGGAACATTTTGGATTTTGGATTAGGGATGTTTAACTTGTATATGAAAATGCTGGTGCATAGAAAGTTTTCAGTAAATGCCCCTCCCATTCCTTGATCCAAACAGAAATCCAAAAATTTCTGTTTGAAGTAAGGAAGAACTGGTTGTTGTGCCTGTAACAGTCGTCATGCTGGCAATAATAGTAGTCTCCCTGCTTTTTTTCTGCAAATTAAGAAGGTCTTGGTTGAATTTCTACAGCAGTCACATTGCTAGGTACTGTGTAGCATGGAAGACCTCCTTTACCTGTGAGGAGCCACACGGTCTGAGTGGGGTGACATGCACACGATCAGGTCATTTTTATTCATGTTGGAAGCCGACGTTTCAGTGCTCATGTTGTGTTGTTCCTGCACCAGGCACTTTGGAAATTATCTCATCCATTCTCCACAGCAGCCTTATGAGGTAGGAACTGTTTTATCCTTACAGAACAGCATAAAGGAAAACTGAGGCTCGGGTGTTGAGGGTGTGGGGAAGGAGGCAGGCTTCTCCTGTAGTGGGAGTCCCTTGTGGAGTAGGGGAGGGGTAGGAGCCTGAAGACAGGGAGTAGAGATGGGTAGGGTAGGAGAGCACCCGAGTGAAGGCCCCAGCATTCCCAGGCTGCAGGCACTTCCAGACTGCCTGTGGCATAGGGCTGTGATGAGGGCAGTACTGGGAGGAGCTGGAAGAAGAGGCTGGGGTCTTGCCGTAGGGATGAGGCACAGAATGAGAAGTTTGTAATAAATTCTACAGGTACTAGGTAGTCACTGCAGGATTTTACATGGGGATTGTGCCTGGCATAAATAATCCTTTCAATTATAAATTGCTATGATTTCAGAAGTTTAAGAAGCTTATAATCCAATCAATTACTCCGATAAGGTGCTCGTTATTCCATCCAGCTCAACTACTGTGACATTTTGTAATGACTGTGTTCAGCTTCCTTGGAGATTTAAGATATGTGCTGAAGATTCTATTTTCCTCCTTGAGTATATGTTTTTAATACGATGTAAAATTTCATCATATAAGCACATACACACTGACTACTAAAAACCTAACACCACAGGGGGCAGCATGGTAATCAGGTTGCTACAGCCTCAGATACCCAGAGAGGCAGGTGACAAATGTGCGGATCTGTCTGGGTGAGACTGAGGCGGTAGCAGGGCTTTGGGATCAGTGAGCAGATAGATGCCCAGGAAATAGGCTGCAAAGGGGCACCAGGCTCAGCACACAGGGAAGGCCTGGCACCCACCTTGGCCTGCCAGTACCATCTGTTCACAATTTGGGTAAGGGCTGAACTCTAGACTAGACATGAAGATAACTAGTTTCTGGTTCTCCTTCCACTACTTACTAGATACATAAGACTTTGAGTTTCCCACTGGAAAACTAGAGAGAATGCCAGAGCACCTTCCTCTTCATCAGGTCACCATAGGCTGAATGAGACAGACATGCCTGACACATAACAGGCACACAGTATTTGTTAAGTGCACCCTGCACCTGCTCTGTTAAAAGGGGGTATGGATGGAGGACCCAGGAACTACATCTGCATAAATTGCTATGAGTACAAACCAACAGCACCATCACACGACCCAACAGCACAAGCTCTCATGAAACCATACCAAGTTTGTTTCCCAAGGTTATTTAACTTGCAAAATGGAGAAAAAAAAAATCTCCCCATCTGTTTTCCTCTTTCTGGCTTCATCTGTGTGGTTTAAGGCGAGATAACATCAAATGTGATTTCAAGTGTCACTTGATGAATTATACTAAAGTGAGGTCTGGGGTAAAGAGAAGTGAAACTTCAAGAATTTGTCACTGACATACAGAATACTTAACACAAAAACAGAAGTGACCTTGGCCAGCTTGCTTGCTCATTTCCGACAGAAAGAAAAAGATGCTAATTAAGAATCCATATCTACTGGACACAAAAGGAAGGGCCACTACCTCTCTGATAGACTGACTTAAATGATGCACATTGACCAGATCCTTCCCCTTAGAAGAGGACAGTGGGGCTGCCACTATAAAACTTCCCCTTTGTTTCTCTGTCCCCTAAAAGGGCCTTACACAGAAGGGCCACTACCTCTCTGATAGACTGACTTAAATGATGCACATTGACCAGATCCTTCCCCGTAGAAGAGGACAGTGGGGCTGCCACTATAAAACTTCCCCTTTGTTTCTCTGTCCCCTAAAAGGGCCTTACACAGTTTTAGGCACTCAAGAGGTCATGAAACAAACCTTTGCTGATTTCTTATTTCAATTTAAAGGAAAATATCCAATTTCCTGTAGCAACAAAACACCACCGGCACATTTGACAATGATCCTAAGAGAGGATGCCTCAAATTACACGTCCTCCAGGAACAACTCTTCCTTGAACACAACTGCTGGAGGTGATTGGGATATGAGTCAGGGAGGTTCCTGCTGACTTTACACTGGGAGGGGCAGGCTGGCGAGGGGGTGGAAACGCCTTCTAAAGAATGCCTCATCGCCTGACTGAAGGTGGGCACCGGGGGTCCAGCCCCATCCCCTGTCTTAGACCAGTGGCACAATGGGGGGAATTCCTCGGGTGGCTCTATGCTGCCTGCAAAGTTTTGGAACTAAAGACTGCCCCACAGGAATGGGGAGAGCTGGGGGACAGGGCACGGGATGAGGGACCCACTGAGTTGTCCACACATTGAAATGCAGGCTGGTGTCTCCAGTCATTTTGATTTTTGCAAATTTCCCCAAAAGTCTGTCACTGCGAATGCTTTCTCTTTGTAGCACAACATATTCGTTTATTATTCTCTCCCTTTAGGCCAAGATTACCACTCACCACAGCATCCAGAATAGTGCTTTGTGCATGATGAATGCTCATATAACATTTTTGCTTTTATTGAGAGTCACTCATTTATCAAAAGTATACTCTGACACCCCACAGTACGATGTTCTCATTCAGCCCTTTGCTTCCTTCCACCTGACATAATGGAAGTGTTGGCTGGTACGACCAAGCAGACCTCAGACGTGGACAGAACTCCCAGAGGAGGGGATCATGTTAAGGACCAGTAAGGGAAGCAGAGACTCAAATGTGAGGTGGACTCAGATGTCTCTCTCACGTACAGCTCAAGGTCAACCATGCTAATCCCACAGTGCTGGACACAACATGGTAAGGCCAAGCAGTGAACTGTAACATGTCCAAGTGATAAGATGTCACCTGAATGGAAAACAGGCATCATAAAGTAAAGAGGACAAGACATGGGACATAACGGTTACAGATATCTATCTGGTAGCATTCATAATGAGATACTTTAACCAGGTCATTCGCAGTCGCCATTATTGCTACCACCATCTACATTCATATAATATTTCCTGGTTTTCCGATTGTGCTCTCAAATTGTTTAAACTGATTTGCGTAGCAAAGCCCTCTGAGGTGAGGTGGACTAACATGATCCCGTTTTCAAAGAGGAAAGCTGATGTTCAGAGCAGTTGTGACTTTATTACCTCCCAGAAAAGCAGCGGGTGCAGTGTTCTGACATTCTGGAATAAGGCGCCTGCACAAGCGCTGGACGCTCACCAGCCACCATCATTGTACATAACTGGAGTTAGTGTTTGAGGACGTACTACTAGCCAGGCGCTGCTCTTAGCACATTGCCAGTATTAACTCTATTGCTCTTTGCAACAACTCCAGCAGTTTGTTTCTGTTAGTAAATTCATTTTAAAATTAGACAACTGAGGGCACAGAGAGACCAAAGTTAGAAACCTTGGAGATCCAAACCAAGACAGAGAGGCCAGAGGCTTTCCCTTCCCTGCAGAGGTAGGATAAATTGCATAGTTTTATTTGCTGCTTCTGGTTACCTTTTTTTTTTTTTTTTTTTGTCTTTTTCCGTGTCCGGCAACGGTTCGCAACCCTCAGTGTCGCCCCCGCACCGGACCGGGACCGGCAACGGGATCGCAACCCTCGGTGTTGCCCCCGCGCCTCGCTCAGCCAGTGAGCGGGAACCGGTCTGTATGTGGGATCCGAACCCTCGACAGGAGCGCCGCCGCGCTTCCCAAGCGGCGCACTAGCGCAGTGCGCCACCGGGCCGGCCCTTCTGGTTACCTTTTTTAACATCAACAAATGAGTTTTGTTTGGGTATCAGTAAGAAAAGAGCCCTCCCTCCGTAGTCTGAGTTCATTCTCTCCCATTCTTCACTGCACTGATCCTGAGAACATCTGATGCTTCCTGTGCATACGGGTCTCCTCCAGAGGATGCAACTCCACGAGGGCAGAGCCTAAGTTTGTTCCACTTACAGCCCAAGTGCCTGGCACGACTAATGAATGATACCCGGCACGAGTCAGCTACATGGACATTTACTAAATGAACACACACATATACTCCTCACTACAGCAGACATCTAGACAACTTTACAAAATAGGTAAGTCAAGTCAAAAAGATCTGGCAGTTTAAAAGACAAGCAAAATAGAACATACAATCAGCCCTATTCACCCTCCACTTGGATTAAGTAGGTGTGGAGTGCCCAGTGGTCACAGAGGGAGGACAGTGTTTACATAGAGCCCTTCCCCTCTTGCACAAATACTGAAGGGGTCTGGGGGGACAAAGAACAATCCAGGTTACTACCTGCCAGGCCTGGCCTGGCTTGGGTGTGGCCAGGAGCCAGCAGGGCTGAGGTGCTCCTGAGCCACGGTATCTTCTTAGGAGGAGAACACTGTCAGGCTGCCCTGCAACTGGGGCTTCCTGGCTGTGGTCCGAATGTTTGTTCTCTCCAAATCTCACATTGGAACTTAACCCCCATTTTAACAGTATTAAGAGGGTGGGAAACCTGACTACAGTATTTGAAAGGTGGAGCCCTTAAGAGGTGATTGGAACATGAGGGCTATGCCATGATGAATGGATTAATCCACTCATAGATTAATGGGTTAATGGATGAATGGGTTACCATGGGTGTGGACTGGTGGCTTTATAAGGAGCGTACATGAGCATGCTCTTGCTCTCTTTTGCCATGTGATACCCTGTATCACCCAGGGACTCTGAAGAGAGTCCCCACCAAGAAGGCCCTCACCAGATGCATTCTCTTGACCTTGGACTTCCCAGCCTCCAAAACTATAAGAAATAAATTCTGTTTCTCTATAAATTACCCAGTTTCAATTATTCTAAGTGACAAAAAACAGACTCAGATAGCTGATCAAGGACTTCGGGGAACATAGACTTAGAATTATTTCTAATGAACAAACCTCAATTGGTGTTTTTCTTTCTCTTCATACACATAAAAATTTCCTTTCAGGTAAAAAACACAATTAAAGTTATAAAAATACACCCAATAAAATAAACAGAATAAAAATAAATACAGAGACAAAAATAAACATAATAAAAAGATAAAAAAGCATAATGATCAGGTAAGTGTGATCAAATAAAATACAACATGTCTATAGAAAATGCAGGAGCATAAATATTGGTATTAATAACACAACAACAATCTAGCAGAAAAAGAAATCAATAAAGCAGGCCCATTTACACAGTCACCAAAAGAATAAAGTACCTAGGGATCAATTTAACCAAGAAAGTGAAAGTCCTCTATAATGAGAACTACAAAACACTAATGAAAGAAATTAAAGAGGACACCAAAAGATGGAAAGACATTCCATGAACATGGATTGGAAGAATTAATGTTGTGAAAATGTTCATACTACCCAAAGCAATCTCCAGATTCAGTGCAATCTCCATCAAAATACCAATGACATTATTCACAGAAATAGAAAAAATAATCCTAACATTCATATAGAACCATGAAAGACCCTGAATAGCCAAAGCAATCCTGAGCCAAAAAAATAAAAATAAAGCTGGAGACATTATACTACGTGACTTCAAATTATACTACAAACATATAGTAATCAAAACAGCATGGTACTGGCATAAAAACAGACACATGGACCAATGGAACAGAAAAGAAAGCCCAGAAATCAGTCAATGTACTTACAGCCAACTGATCTTTGACAAAGGCACCAAGAACACACACTGGGGAAAGGACAGCCTCTTCAATAAATGGTGCTGGGAAAACTGGACATCTATATGTAGAAGAATGAAGTTACACCCTTACCTCTTGTCATATACCAAAATCAACTCAAAATGGATTAAAGACTTAAAAATAAGACCTGAAACTATAAAACTCCTAAAAGAAAACACAGGGGAAACACTTTAGGATGTAGGATTGGGAAAAGACTTTATGAATAAGAACTCAAAAGCACAGGCGACAAGAGAAAAAATACATAAATGGGATTATATCAAACTAAAAAGCTTCTGCAAAGCAAAGAAAATAATCAACAGAGTGAAAAGGCAATCTACAGCATGGGAGAGAATATTTGCAAACTATGCTTCTGACAAGGGGTTAATATCCAGAAAATACAAGGAACTCAAACAACTTAATAAAAAAAAAAAAAAAAAAAAAAAATCCTATTAAAAAAATGGGCCAAAGAGCTGAATAGACATTTCTCAAAAGAAGACACACAAATGGCCAAAAGGTAGGTGAAAAAAAAAGCTCAACATCACTAATCATTAGGGAAATGCAAATCAAAACTATACTGAGATATCATCTTACCCCAGCTAGATTGGCTCTTATCAATAAGACAGGGAATAACAAATGCTAGTGAGGATGAAGAGAAAGCAGAACCCTACTACACAGCAGGTGGGACTGTAAATTAGTGCAGCCACTATGGAAAACAGTATGGAGGTTTCTCAAACAACTACAGATAGAACTGCCATAAGATCCAGCAATCCCACTGCTGGGTATACACCCAAAGGAATGGAAATCATCCTGTCGAAGGGATACCTGCACTCCCATGTACATCACAGCTCTATTTACAATAGCCAAGATACGGAACCAACCTAAACGTCCATCGATGGATGACTGGATAAGGAAACTGTGGTATATACACACCATGGAATACTATTCTGCCATAAAAAAGGAATGAAATTCTGTCATTTGCAGCAGCATGGATGAGCTGGGAGAAAGTTTTGTTAAGTAAAATAAGCCAGGCACAGAGAGAAATATCACATGTCCTCACTCATAAGTGGGAGTTGGAAGAAAGAAAGAATCATAATAGTCCATTGAACTTTCAGAGGGAGAGAACAAAACTGTGGTTTCTAAAGCTGGGAAAAGGGGAAGGGAAAGGGGGATACCAAGAAATGGTTAATGGACACAAAACAGCTAGTTAGGAAAAATAAGTTCTATTGACGTACATTCGAGCTAGGCATCTATAATTAACAATGATTTACTGCATGTTGTCAAATGACTAGAAGGAGACCAAATGTCCTGAACACAAAGAAATGATTACATTTTGTAATGATGAACATGGTAATCATCCTGACTTGAACATCCCACATTATACACAAGTACTGATACTCAACTCTGTACCCCACAAATATGTATAGTCAATTATGTTTCAATAAACAATAAATTAATATTGGCATTAATGAGAAATAACAGAAATCTACAAAAACACTTTCCTTGACTCAAAATACATCTTTTGGGGAAAAAATTCAATTTATGCCAAAAACTATAAGCAATCCAAGCAGCAAATGGGCTGTCCTCTAAAAGTGCTGCCATCCCAGCCAGAACTCAGAGCTGGATTTTACAATGTGCTCCTCTAAGAAGCTGGGTAGTGCTATTCTGAGCCCTGGTCACTGGAGCTGAGAACAACATTAAGTGGCAGGGAGGGAGAAAAAGCATTTCTTCTTTTGCGGCTGACAAAAGCAAGCATCCCGAAGCCCACGTTTATTTCCTTTACTCCTCCACCTCCTCTCGCCCCTGCTCTGTAAAGGCCACCATTAGGTCTGCAAAAGCTCCCTGCTCTCAAACTGCCTTCCTTCCCTCTTCATCAGTTCCCTTCGTATGGAGGATCTCAGTGGGCATTAGGAATAAAGCAGTTAACACTGAATTAATTCAACTGAAACTGTGTCTGAAAATCATCTATGTCTAGTTTATAATCTTTTTTTGTTTTTTGGTGGCTGGCCAATATGGGGATGAGAGCTCTTGAACCTGGTGTTACAAGGTGGTGCTCTAACCAACTGAGCTAATGAGCCAGCTCCCAGTTATAATCTTCTATTGCCCTCTAAAGGGGTATGAATTCTGCAAGTCATTTGCTGAGCTGAGTGATGGGTATGCGCAAGAAACAAAGATGGAGAGAGCTTAAAAAAAAAAAAAAACAAGCTCCCTACAAGGGCAGAAGAAGGGAGAATGAAAGAATGTGCAAGATTTATGGGGCAGAGGGCAGGGTGGTAGGAAAGGCGAAAGTAGGCGGGAGTGCTAACGCTTTGGAGAAAGGGAGATACGTGGAGGAGGGGGCTGGAAAGAGCAACTCTTGAGCACAGAAGAGAGATGACCTTTGAACTCCCTCCCCCACCCCCAGATGTCTTTAACCCAAATGGATCTCTCAATTGATTGAATTTTGAGAAAGGGCACCAACTGAGTCACACTGTCTAGGATCTGTCCCCAAAGCCAGTCCAAACTTTTTTCTTTCCACAGTTTCTACTCTCTTATTTCTGCACACTCTTGTTTTTCACAAATCTAACACTGTCTGCTCTCCCTCTGCCACTACTCCCCTCCTCCCCCAGGTAAGTAACAAGCATCCAGAGTAACCTGCAGGAGATCTTGAGCCATGGCTGGGCGGGATCTCCAACGCCCCTTGGATTTCACTTGTCCTTAGTAACCTGAAAGCCACATTTGTTTAGTTACCTAAATGCAGTTGCCCCATATTTGGGGGGACATCGCCACTACTTTTCAAAATATGCTTCATTAGGTCACAAATTACCCTGATGGCCACTCCCAGTTATGTTTCCCATGCTTCTCTCTACTTTGCGACTTGTACCCAAGACCCTTTTCTACCAACTCACAAGAGCTGGTTGTTAAATCTCAGGAATTTTGTGAGCCAGGTGTTAAATGAAGCCATCACTGAAAAGAAAATACAAATTTAAAATTAAATTACATTAAAAACAAAGGTGTAGGGCCGGCCCGGTGGCGCACTCCTACAGTGCGCCGCTTGGGAGTGCGGCAGAGCTCCCGCCGAGGGTTCGGATTCCACACACAGACCGGTTCCCGCTCACTGACTGAGCGAGGTGCAGGCGCAGCACCGAGGGTTGCAATCCATTGCCGGACATGAAAAAAGACAAAAAGGGGGCGAGGGTTCGGATTCCACACACAGACCGGTTCCCGCTCACTGACTGAGCGAGGTGCAGGCGCCGCACCGAGGGTTGCAATCCATTGCCGGACACGAAAAAAGACAAAAAGGGGTCCATTGCCGGACATGAAAAAAGACAAAAAGGGGGAAAAAAAAAAAAAACAAAGGTGTAAATACTCAACTCATCACTTAGTTATTTTACTGCATCTTACTATGATCTATGCTCTTGAGGTTATTTACATCTCCTGTGTCTATGACAGAAACACTATATTAATGGCGTGATGTTACACATCTCTTCCCCACTCTGTGTTCAGTAATGTCACTTGGCAACTTGACATCAGCCACAGTGGGAATTTTATACCACGGTGGATATTGTCAGCACTACAAATCAGGGCTTGATTTGTTTTCTTCATGCCTGAGAAAGTGATGAAGAAAACATTAATAATACAAATTAAGCATAAAAGTATGTTGTGTCTGTAGCCATTACGTGGTAGAAATAGCATCAAAAAATGATATAATACTCATTCAACATTCAAAAACAAGTATCCACTCCGGCGGAGGAGACACGTGTGTCACTGCTGAATGAATGAAGCTCTGACATACAGCTTGTTTCACTTTTGTCCTGCTCATTCATGTGAAAGAAAATATCAAACAATGTTCATGTCCAAATTACATTCACTTAGTAATAGGCTGGTTACAAATATAAGAAGTTCAGCAAACATCAATAAAAGCTTCTATGAGAATCAATTTGCATTTGAATTATTTGCAAATTGTGTCATGCATCCTTTGTATCAGCAAAATTTATAATAAACTTTTATGTATACGTGTGTATATGTATGTCTCTTGTGAATATATATATATATACACATAAACACACACAGCCTCCTATTCTCACCCCAATATTGTTAAAAATTAATCAGCACACACTGCATAAGCTTTCCACGATTCCTGGATTTGGATGTATTTTCTCTCCCCTTAAGATCTGTTCCCACACCCCAGGCCTTCCACAAAACAATGCTTGCTGATATGCCCATCAATGAGCTGTAATAGGTTTGTCTGTCAAACGTCCTCAGAGAATGGAAGGAAATCCTTTGCATTTATAAGCCCTGGTGAAGGCTCGCCTGCCTCACTTCTCATGCTGACTTAGACCAGTGGGCAGCTGTATTCACCGCTCCCATCAGCATCACTCTCCTTAACTTCATTGGGCAGCCTGGAAAGAGATAAACACCTTTAAATTAGACCGAAACCTTACTGAGTTCTATGGGAAACATTGCCAAAGAGATTTAGAGGTCTGTATTTCCAAAGGTTTCATGACATTAACAAATAGCATTCTTCTAAAAGCCCCCTTCCGTTTGAAGCAGTTGATAACATTTAAAAGTACAAGTTTATTTTGTTGCACTAGTAATTAACTGGCTAATTACTTCTCATCAATTTACTTTTAAATTTCACTGGGACATCAAGTTTGATTTTGAAATTCCAATAGAAATAACAATTCCATTGACTCAACTGGAGATTAAAAGTGCTGTCTTAGCAAAAACTTTTTAAAAAGGAAGTCTTTTAATTCTTCTCCGGGCCACCAAGAAAACAGCCTGATTAAAGTGACTGTTATTCTTCCAACTCAGGGAAGCATAATGGATTCTATAATCTTCACCAGAAGCATACTACCAAATGAGTGTTTTTTTAACTTAACAAACCTTCCAGCTCAGGATACTCTGCTACAAAGGATTTCCTGTAATTCTCTGGGAATATGCAACAGAAGAAAATTCACAGAATTTAAATTTCTGAAAACATACAATTTAACTCACAGTTCTTCAAATTCTTAATCTTGGCAAAAATCTTTATTTTCCAAGTTCTTGATTTTCTTTCTAATCTCCTCAATAATATTTAAATCAGACCTACCTCAATTTAGGTCTTAATTCTAGAACTTCAGCATTTACCAATGCTTTTTTGTCATGGTAGATTAAGAATACTGCAGCCTCAGTCATTTCTTTGATTAACCAATTCAGTCCAAATGTGCAGTCCTTCAAGCAAGGGTGTGATTAGTACACCTCTTTGTCAGATAAGCAAGCTCTTACGAGATGCTAAGCTGAACAAGGCCAGTCATCCATATTAGTTTTCAGGTGTTTCCTGTCATCATAAATGATGACATCCGACGATGACTAGCATCTTTACGAGTTTCTTCTCCAGAAGAGAATGCTTCTGAATTTGTCAGTAAAAACCTTTGCCAACATGAAATGTTTGCTCGAAATGCCTAGTTATCAGTTAAACACTAGCACATAATATTTATTTGTACTTAAGTGGGGCATCCCACCAGATGTTAGACATTTTAAATATGGCTTCTTTCCCTAGAGAAGACACTCCAGTAGTCAATCAAGTACTTTAGCAGCGACTGTGAACCCCAGCTTTGCAAGGCACATGATCAGTTCAGTTCAGCAACTCCGGCCATAGGCATTTTTGCCTCCGGTCTGCCACATCTTGTAATGTCACCTTCCTTTTCTCTCACCAAGTGAATTGTCCCCCAAATAGCCACTCTTTCCTTCTATAATAATACAATCCTCAATTTTAAGTAGGTACATGGCTGCCCATAATTAAGATGACATCTCTCATGGCAACAAGACAGGAGGGACTTGGTCCCTAATTGCATAGAGCCACCTACTAGCCCTGGACTTACTCAGGCCTATAAGAAAAAAGTTCATTTCTCTCTCGTTTGAGCCACTGTTTTGTTTTTTCTTCATTTGCAGCTGAACCCAGTCCTGTGTCATACACCACGTGTACTATAATCATGAGATCTGTACCAGTCTGTTGGGCACAAATCTCAATGGTGCTACTGATTAGCTGGGGGTCTTTGGAGAAGTTATCTAACCTTTTTATTGCCTCAATTTTCTCCTCTATGAAATGGGAATGACGGAATGTATTCACAGTGTGCGTGCATGAAACTGGTAAATATATGCAAAGCCTCTGGAACATCACCTGGACTAGTAAGTGCTCAATCAATATTAGCTGTCATCCCCATCATGGCCACCACCATCTTATCAATCAGCCTTATTGATTTTCTATGCCTTAGTACAACAGAGAACTGCACGGTGAGAGGCCACTGGGAACCAGAAGGGAAGGCTCCATGTCCCCCTCCCCTCTGCACTGCTCTCCTTCCTTGTACCGGGTCCCCAGATGCTGCCTCTTCCAGTCTCCTTAGTCCTTGCGTAGAATTTCCATTCTGTTCTTTCTAGCAAGCTCCGTCCACAATAACCCCTTTTCAGTCTGATTCTTCTCATAAGAAATTCTGACCTATGTGAATTTACACCAGTATGTTCTTTTCTGTGCTGAGTTTAAGTAAATGCATATTACAAGATTTCTTTTGAAGGGGTTTAGAAAGAGGAAGGGGCTGGGATGGAGGAGAAAGAGAAAGCAGGTGTCAGCTTTGGGTCAGGCGAGGGGTGAAGGAGGCCAAGGGAGGGTAAACAGAGAACCCTGGGTTGTCCTGCTGGGGTTTGTTTGAGGGGAAGGGCACAGTCCTGTAATGCAGAAAAGGGCTCAGCGGTGCATGTTCTCATACAAAGTTATCAGAACTGGGCCTAAAGCCGAAACCCTCTGTCCTGTGGAGGGGAATGAGCTTTGCTAAGGTTAGAGGTTATCCAAAGCTTTCTTCATCTCAAATACCAGCCAATCCACCTTAAATCCAGGTGTGGTCTTGGAAACACAGAGAAACTACTTCAAGTTATGAAACTGAAAAGGCATTTCCATGTATTAGATGGATGATGGAGAGGAAAAACAAAGCTGTATTTCAACTTATTATGAGAAATGATTTGGCAATCAATGTATTACAAGACAATTATGGCCTCAAAATTTTTTTAAAAATTTATTTATTTATTTATTTATTATGATTTTCCATTCTAAGATGTTGCAGAGCATTTGGGGGTGGGGGGAGGGAAACGGAGTGGGAGAAGGTGTAGGAGGGGGGCGTGGTCAAGACCTGTGTCAAAATTTATTAAGAAGCCCAATATGCTTGACAATAATTTACCTAAATATGAATCAAAAGTGTAATTTAGGGCCGGCCCGGTGGCGCACTGCTACAGTGCGCCGCTTGGGAAGTGTGGCGGCGCTCCCGCCGAGGGTTCGGATCCCACATACAGACCGGCCGCTCACTGGCTGAGCAAGGTGCGGGAGCAACATCGAGGGTTGCGATCCCGTTGCCGGTCCCGGTCCGGTACGGGCGCAACACTGAGGGTTGCGATCCGATGCTGGTCACGAAAAAAAAAAAAAAGTGTAATTTAGTCATTCATTCAGGGATTTTAAGGAATATAGCTCTGATATTGGAAAGGTAACACAATCCTCTAAGTTTATAGGATAGCACAAAATCTGATTTTCATGTGACTAATTTTCCTGTTTACTCAAAAATTTTTTTTAAAAGGTAGAACTGTTTCTCTAAATCTCCTTAACAGCAGTAAAAAACTCTTCAAAGCAATCCTGAAAAGGAAAATGTGCTGGCCAGAAGTAAAACTCCAGCACTACTTTTCCATTCTGTAGTAGACCACAACAGAAATGGGAAAGGCTGAAGAGCCAACCAAGACAGAGAGAGACAGAGAGAGAGAGATACAGACAGACAGACTGGAAGGAGGGGCAGGGAGGTGACACTGTTTGTTTGTTTTTGTTTTTGTTTTTTTCCCAACCAGAGCTGCACCCTGCTACATTCCGAGTCAAATGGGCAAGATCACAATCACCATTAATAATATTTTTTATGGAGCTGTCTCCCCAAAATAAACTTTAAAAATACAACCCATTCATTCATTTAAATATTGTAGTGCCGATTATGTACTTGGGATGTGGCAGTGAATATAACAGACAAAAACCCTCCTGTTCTAACAAGGAAATTTGACTATGGACAAGAAAAGAGTTGATATTAAGAAACTATTTTTATTAGGTGTGTTAATGTGTAGTGGTTATAATGGAAAGTGTTCTTATCAGTTCAAAGTACATACTGAAGTATTTGTGGGCAAAATAACAAGGTATTTGGGATTTGCTTTTACCACTCCAAAGTGGTGGAGGGGATAAATGGGGGAACAAGAAACCAGACTGGCAAAATGTTTACAGTTGCTGAATCTGGAAGATGGGTATGTGGGTGTTCGTTCTATTACTTTCTCTACTTGTGTTTATTTGGAATTTCCTTAATTACAAGATGAATTCCTCCCTCCATGGACCCTGGAAAGATAATGAACAAACAGTAATTTATGGTGGGGCGGTAATCAGACAGATACAGCTGCTACGCAGAAAAAGAGCAGGGAAGGGAGCTGGGGAAGGCTGAGAGGTGGGTGGATAAATAGAATCTTTCTACATGCATGTAATATGTATATGTGTATATAAATTAATGTAAGACATGGACAAATTGATAACCTACATCAGAATATGGAATTAATGCACATGAAACTGAATAAGATGGTAATTAAAGGACACCTAGTTTCTAAGAAGGAAGAGAGCAATTTGAGTTTTTTGTTTTTTTTTTTTCCTTTTTGTCTCTTTTTTTGTGACCGGCAACGGTTCGCAACCCTCAGTGTCGCACCCGTACTGGACCGGGACCGGCAACGGGATCGCAACCCTCGGTGCTGCTCCCGCGCCTCGCTCAGCCAGTGAGCGGGAACCGGTCTGTATGTGGGATCCGAACCCTCGGGCGGGAGCGCCGCTTCCCAAGCGGCGGATAGTGCGCCACTGGGCCGGCCCAATTTGAGTTTTATGAAATGTGAGTTTTAAAGAAATTCTGATGAAAATAATGGCTAACATTTACATAACTTTTTGTATATGTCAGGACTAGATTCTGTAAGCACATTAAAGAATCACTGGACTTAATCCTCATTATAATCCCAGGAAGTTGGTATTGCTTCCATCACGGGTAAGATCATGCTCCTAGCCTTAGAGAGGTTACATAGCTTGTCCAAGATCACACAAACTCTAAGTGGCAGAAGCAGGTGTGAATCCAGGTAGTCCAGCCAGAGTCTAAACGTTTAGCTATCATACCGCAGTGCCTACTCTGGCAGGGAAGTAGCATTTAGATAAGTGAAGGGCAAGAGAGTAGACCTTCATAAAGCAGTGACTTGATATTTTTTGGTGTCCCCACACAAGACATTGCTCGGCACTGGGGGAACAACTGTGGAGGGATAAGGTGGTGCGTGGAGGAGCCACGTGAACTGAGTGGAGGCAGATGTGGGAGGGTGGTGACAAGCGAGGTCTCTGGGTAGTACAGCACCAGAGAGTGGACACTGCAGGCAAGAGGCCCAGGGGGACCTGCTAAGGAGGCTCCTTTTGAAGCCAGGAGTGCGAGGGCAAGGATGGAGGAAGGCGGAGTTGTCGGGGAGGTTCTCCATCAGCTGAGATCCACTCCTACCTGCCACCACTGCCGCCACCACCACTCACCCACACCACCTCAGGCTGCCTCTCTCTGTTCCAGAACGTGGTGCAAAAGAATCGGATGACCAGCTCTTCCTCTACTTAGAGGCAAGAGATGGCAATGGCCAAAGTGATATTGAGTCAGTCAACAAACGTTGAAGCGTATCTCTGTGCTGGGCACAGTTCCAAAGCACTGGCAATACGACGGTGAACAACACAAGGTCTCTGCTGTCATGAAGAGCTAGGACAGGTGTCAGGCGTTGATAAATGCTATGCATAAAAATGAGGTGGGGTAAGAAGGATCTGGCTTGCAAGGTGTGGGGGTTCCTGTTTTATGAAGCAAGGACAGGAAGACTTTTTCAATAAGGGAACGCTTGAGCAGGGAATGGAAAGAAGGGAGACAGTAAGGCACTAATGCCTGGGGAGGAATGTTCCAGGCAGAGGTTGTGAAAATGCTCTGTGGCTGGAGCTTGTCTGGAGTACTTGGGAACCATAACAAGGCCAGAAGGGTGATGCAGGGTGAGTGCAAGGAGAGGAGTGGGAGATAAGATCAGAGACAGTGGGAGTGCAGGGGAGGGTGTTGCAGGCCCTGGAGCTTGTCTGGAGTACTTGGGAACCATAACAAGGCCAGAAGGGTGATGCAGGGTGAGTACAAGGAGAGGAGTGGGAGATAAGATCAGAGACAGTGGGAGTGCAGGGGAGGGTGTTGCAGGCCGTTCCATGGACCTGCTCTTGACTCCGAGAAGAACGGGAAACGATTAGAGGAGGCTGAACTAACTGACATATGAACAGAACAACTCTGGCTGCTGTATGGAAAATGGCAGGAGGCAAGGTCCCAGCAAGGAGACGTTAGGAACCTACTGCAAGAATCCAAGGAGAGATGGCAGTGGACTGGACCAAGTGCAAACAGTGAAGACTGTGAGATGTTGTAGGATTCTGGGATAGAGCCTACAGGGGTTGCCTATGGATTGGACCTGGGGTAAGAGAAGGGGATGCAGTCAGGGAAGCCTTAAAGGCTTTTGAACTGGGAATTTTATCTCTGCCAGAAGTTCCACTGTCAACCTTTCCTTTGGGTTAAGCCACTGGAAGAGGCCTCTATTAAAATTCATTCAATGGCCAGACTTGTGTTCTAACTGTATCAATCAGTGCTGGCTCAGCAATTATTCTAATAGCCTAGGCAAGAGATAAGAGCCTAAAAAGATGGGAAGGGGGCATGAATGAGTGAACGTGGGTTGAGAACGACCTCAGAAGTTATTGCTGACTGACTGGACAAGGCAGGAAAGGGAGGAAAATGGCTTGCTGTGACCACTGAATTGTGGTGCTTTTAACTAGGAATTGGAAAAGGAGAGAAAAAAACAACTCCGGGAAGTTAGAGGTAGGTCTGGAAATAGAGATTATGAGTCCAATTCTGGGCGGGTGACTTGGAGTCAATTGTGCAAAAGCCAAACAGATAACTCCCAGAAGGCATCTGAATAAGACTGGGAGGCTCAGACAACCCTACCAGAGAGTTTTTCTCTTGATTTATTTTGAAACACAATAGGGCCTTACTATTTGAGCCAGAAAATTTAAATCAGAATATTCTAAAAGAAATGTCATTTGGTTATTTTTTAAATAGGCATAGTAACTAAAACAAGGATATCAGAACCCACTCTCTTTTAGTATGAAGGGGTCTTTCAGAGATTGGTTTTAATAAACTAAATTCACAAATCACAGAGCAATTATTGAACCACTTAAAACAATGTGGTTTAGCTATATTCTTTTTTTTTCCCAGTAAGAATGCTGAATTCTGAATATGAGAATAACAAATATAGACTTCTCAAACCTATTTTTACATTTCTAAGTTGGTAAATTAGAATGAAGGTTTTCATCCAAAATCCACATACTAGGACTGGACATCAGACCTTTGAATTCCATTTTACAGTGGAAATAGAGAACTTTGCCCAAATTCAAGTCAAACGGTTGATTAAAGGTCAATGGTGTGCCAGCTGCCATGCTCTCTAGTGGGAACAGAAGGATGAACACAGCGTGGTTTGTATGCCCCATGAGATTCACACCTTACCAGAAGGTCTAAGATGCCCTCCCCATATACAAAAAGGCATGTTTATAAGCCTGGAATGGGTTGATATCCTGTCAGGAAAAGCAAAACAGTCACCTAAATGGTTTGGAACAGTAGAAAGACTTCTTACCACTACAATTTCTCTGATAGTTGTTTCTGTTCCAGAATACACACAATCCCTGTCGAGTTTGCAAGTTTACTATAAACCAGGGAAAGGCAGGCAATGAACATACATGTTTACACAGCACCACATGCACTACAGACCCGTAAAACTTTTAAACCAATAGAGCTACTAGACTCCCATTACAGAAAACCATTTGAACAAAAATGCTTTTCTAAAGCAACCTTAATAAAGTGTTAACTTAGAGTTCCTTTGGATTTTTCTAGTGGATTTTCTTTCCCTTTTTTTTTTTTCCTGTCCTCTTTTTTTCTCCATCTTCTTCTCTTTCCCTCCTCCTCTTTCTTATTAAAAGATTTCCCTGTTGAATTTTCTTGAAAGAACTTGCTACACAGTTCCCCTTCACCCCAGGTTTGGTCTGTTTTGTTCATCACTGAATCTCCAGAACTTAGAAAAGTACATTTGTTGAATAAACTAATTCTAATCTGAACCCCAAGAGTAATGAATATTGGGGCTTTACTACAGTAAAACAAAGAAATGCGCTCCCTTCCCCCTCTCTGACGTTGACTTTTGCCTTAGGAAACTTAAGGCCCTTCCTCTATCACCTAGAGGGCTTTTCCCAGTTATTTTCCTGTTCGTTTATTGTTCCAGCCCTCTAGTAACAGAGAATAAAACTTAAGTGTGACAACCAGTAAACACCGTAAGATAGCCATTATTTATCAGAAGCTTTTTATGTACTATCCATATGTTACGTATTTAAACCTCATAACATCTTTATATAAGGCTTTATTCCCATTTTAGAAGACATTTTCAAGTAATTTCCAAATGACGTATACCGACTGCCTAATTCTACACTATTCCAACATTTCAACTGAGTATTCAGACCTTCAAGAAACAAACTTCTCCCTTCCATGCATACCATTTTTTCCATAATTGATACCCCCCAAACAGCATTTGGCTAGTACTACAATAAGAAAAGAAAGCAAGAAAATATTAGATTCGAGTGCTATATATATTATGCATATTGAAGTATTAAATAAGAATTGTTTTCATTAAAGAGCATGATATATAACTTCTGAACATTTGCCAAGTACGTTTTCTGCATATATTATTAGTAATCCAAAGCCAAGGAGATTTTGATTATAATGTGTAATGTTCAATATACTAATTATCCTGATTTGAGCATCACATATTGCACACAGGTATTGATAGTCAACACTGCACCCCATAGATACGTACAATCAATTATGTTTCAATTAAAAAAAAGATTTTTAGAATAGCTATTGCTAGCTATCATGTCTTTAACTAGGACAGAAATGTATTCTCTCCTTTATTTCTCTAAGAAGTTAAGAACAAATACCTGTTAACTTCCTACTTAGAGATTTCTTAAATTATAGTATCAATGAGACAGTATCACACATGATACGTGACAGATCATAAAGCAAAACAAGTCTCTCTTTGTTCCGCAGGGGCATTCTGGATTTAAAAGTCATTGCTATTATGGAATTCATCAGAACTCAATTTTTAGAACATCATAATATTTGCTTCCATTTCAGATAAGTTCTAAAAAGAAACAAACAAAAAATAAGAGCACTTCATAATAATGGCACTTTTTAGAAGCCATCTGGATCCTAAGTTGCTAAAGGTAATTCATGCCTCGTTGTGATGGGGGACATCGTGGACCAAAAGTGTTCCGTGTGCCATAAAATCATTATTTTCATATTACTTTCTGTGCTGTATTAGTTTCAAGGTCAGATATCATTAAGGATTGTGATTTAAATGGCGTTCCTTAGAAGTGAATCTAAACAATAGCTAAAGGAGAAAGGGGAAAATAGCATTTACCTTATATAGACAGTGAAGAAAACTGGGAAAAAGCCAAGACCACCAAGATGTTCCTCCATAACTATGTTCCAAAACCTTCCAAATATTCCCCAATGTACTTTCCTCGACAGAGCCAATACTATCAGCCCGTCTGTGCACCCACTTTCCATCTGTTCCCTGACCATCTCTCTGCCCTAACAGCCCCACCCTCATTATTTCTTATCAAGCAACTCCCCGAGAACTCTCATCTATGATGGGAAAGGCATAATGTAATGGAAGGGAAGCCTTTTCTTTCAAAAAAATGAACTTTTAAAGCCTACATTTCATCTAACACCTACTTCTAAACTCTTGATTCTGAACTTTTGGGCTTTATCAGTGATGTGTTTAGTTGTTTGAAATTTTAAAAAGTGTGGGCCGGCCCATGGCTTTGATTCTGAACTTTTGGGCTTTATCAGTGATGTGTTTAGTTGTTTGAAATTTTAAAAAGTGAGGGCCGGCCCATGGCTCCCTCGGGAGAGTGCGGTGCTGGTAACACTAAGGCCACGGGTTCGGATCCCATATAGGGATGGCCGGTTAGCTCACTGGGTGAGCGTGGTGCTGACAACACCAAGTCAAGGGTTGAGATCCCCTTACCGGCCATCTTTTAAAAAAAAAAGAAAGAAAGAAATTTTAAAAAGTGTGAGACACCTGAATATTTAAACTGTAAGCTGTTTCAGAACAGCAACCGTATCCTCCTTCAAGGCAGCTGTACTGTTTTAGCACAACATAGATGCTTAAACTAATGACAGGTTTACATGGTTAAAGGGAAGAAACACAGGATCGTATATTTACGCTTCAGATTACAGTTTTTCCTCTCTCGCAGCACATCAGAGAAGCGCAGACGTCAGTGTCTGAGGACTGTCTGTGATCACACAGCCCCAGGAAGCTGCACGCTGATGGCGGCAGATCAGCCCCTCCCCGCCCGTGTGGCCTCACCGCTCCCCTCCACCACAGCCAGCTTTCTGGTCGGGGGTGGGAGACAACCTTAAATCATCCTGACTAGGGCTGCACTACGGTTAATATGCATCCCTGGAATGCCTACAAATGACTTCTACTTTGCATCTGCTTGTTTCCAAACACTCGTATTTCAGCTAGAGTTGGTGTCTGAAGACCTCCAAAAACACGAGGGCCTTTAATCACATGAGAAGGTGGAGGGAGGAAGATGGAGGCTCAGGAAGGAAGAAAGGTCTGCACTTTGCTTCCTCCCTGGCTATGCGACCCTCCCTGTCAGGCAGGGCACAGGAAGAGGACTTTGTTCTGGCTTAAGTAGCAGAGTTGGGACAGGGTGGGAGGAGCTGAAAAGGGCCCCAAAGGAACGGATTCCAGGAGGGTATAAGGAAGGACACCCCCACAATGGGAACCAGCATACCACCGAGGGCTAGGGACTTGGGTGACGTCTTGAAATGAAAATCAGAAGCATGAAAGCACACTTTATCACAACTAGAAAGAGCAAGTATTGTCAAGACTCCCATTAAGTCATCAAGAAACTGAGGAGTTGAAGGAAATTTAAGAGACCACAGTCTCCAAACTGGGGGCAGAAAAACAGCCTTGACTAGGATTCAGAGTTTAGAGAGTGGTCAGAAAAGCAAAGACTTCAGCAGTATTTTACTCTCTAAGCAGGGAGGAGGGTGGGGAAATATTGGTAGAGAATTCAGCTTGGAGTGTGAAAATCCGGAGGCTTGCCAGAGCAGGGAAGGGGGTTGGATATAAATGGAGCCTCCTCCATTTCATTGTTGGAAAGGACTTAGTCAGAGGGATGTTCAGCCCCTTGGGATAGGGAGGAGGGAAAGAGTATTTATGTTAAATTAAATCTACACAACAGAAGGAAGTAAGCCTGGAGCTAATGTCTTCCTTGCCCTAAGAAGTTATTTATGTGCATTAAGGATTCACACATCTCTGCAGACAGCTGCCAAAAGGAATTATTCGGCTGCGAGAGACACTCAACTTCATTCCTACACAAGTTATGTGTAAGTCAATTTCACTTAAACAGTTTGGACTCACTGATACACCTTGGCCATTTAAATGACCAAAGTGAACGTTTGGAACTATTTAAGAAATACATCAGATCATAAATGTCTTACAATACTTCTATTTACTATATTATCTTACTCTTTGCCAGGTCCAAGTCAACATCCCAGAGCTGAGAAACAGGAGAAATTCAGTTACAATGTAAACCACTGTAGCAGAATCCTGCATGTAACCATAGAGTAACTAACGCTCATTTATTCAATGGATATTGAGCACAAACGTGAATGGCACTGCCATTTCCATGTCAACTGATTGCTGTATCTAATAGAGACTTCTAACACAACATAAAAATACAGAAGGGTGACTGGGAAAAGGAATGACAAAGGACATCTTGATTATGAATCAGTATATATTGAGTCAGCTTATATATGACCTACAAAATTTGTCATTTGGGTCTCCACAAAAATACTGAAGGATATTACAAACAATCTATCATCTAGAACAGAGTTAGCATGGGCCGGCCCGTGGCTCACTCGGGAGAGTATGGGGCTGATAACACCAAGGCCATGGGTTTGGATCCCTTATAGGGATGGCCGGTTCGCTCACTGGGTGAGCGTGGTGCTGACAACACCCAGTCAAGGGTTAAGATCCCCTTCCGGTCATCTTTAAAAAAAAAGAACAGAGTTAGCAAACCATGGCTGCAGGCAGAATCCAGCCTATAGCCTGTTTTTGTAAGGCTTGCAAGTGGAGATTGGTTTTTACATTTTTAAAGGGTTGTAAACAAACAAAACCCCCCATAATCAAAGAGTATATGACAGAGACATCTATGCACCCAGGAAGCCTAAAATATTTACTATTTGGCTTTTTACAGGAAAACACTTGCCACCCCTGGATTTAGAACTTTTCATGCTTAATGGACTAGACATACAGAGAACTAGATCTACTTACCACTTCAAAAATTAGAGCTAATTTAACAGTATGATGATTTATGGATTTAATAATTCCTCTTATGAGAATTCTAAAGTTTTAACTATTATTAGACTCATACTCATGTTAACTATATTTTTCTTTGATGTTTTAAAAAGACGTCCTTCTTACACATGAAAGAGGTCGCTAGCTTTTGGCCAAACGCTGTAACGGTCTGACCTTCCTAATGCTGGTGATAAGAGGCTTCTGTAGACTCCACAGCACCCTGGTTATTAAAGTTTACCAAAACAACTTTCTTAATTAGAGACCAGTGAAAACCCTGACCCTTCTTCCCTCAGGCTATTACAAGAGGGCGTAGGTGGAATTTTTTAAAAACTTAGCCTAACATTAACACTCTTCATGTTGACTTCCCTCTAGGATTACATGAGGATGAGGAAAGAAAGAGGAAGGTTATGAATTTGCAGATCCATGAATCCAATAGGATTTAGCTTTCCATCAAACAGAAATCCAATATTTACCAAAGGAAGATGTTTAGAGGTTTGGAAATTTTTACTTGTCATGTAAAAATTTTTTGGTCATCTTATGTATACAGATTGAAAGATACTCAGACTCAAACATGAAAATGATTCCAGATATACAGTCAACTCCTGTCACTGGAAAAAGGAATCACCCAGGCATATATGAAGATGTCCTGCAGAATCTAGATACTGTATGGCCCAGTTATTCTGCAATAAATCTGGGCCTCATCGCTGGGATAATTAAGCCATATATTTCTACCTACTTTGCTAAAGCATCTGTTGCTCTTCATCAGCATGGGCAATATTAAGCTGAACATACAGTCATCTCTGAATCACTTGAAAGCTGGCTCCTCAGTCCGTAAGTTCTACTGGGCACAGACACCTGTGGCTTTGAATGGCCAAATGGATTGGGTCAACTTTTCATTTTATCAAGCAAGATTGATGCAGACCTGTGATGCAACATTACTATCTGAGATGCCTGCCACGCACAAGCACAAGGTTGCTGAGAGAGTCTTCACCTAGAAAATGTTTCCTCCCATCCTATCTGAATAGGTAAACATTTTGCATTAAAAGCCATATTCTTAAATCAAAAAAGACAAGTGATTTTTGTTTTCTTAAAGAGTAAACCATTACATTTAATTAAAAATGTGTCTCCATGTAACCATCATTTCTAGGTAGTAAGGTTGGGGGGGAAGAGAACTGAACCTGAGTTAAGTCACAGCTCTGCCAGTCAAGAGCCAGGTATTACCGCCAGCAGAGTCAGTCCCTCCTGGGACTTGGTTAATCAAAAACAATCATCTTCAAAGCAAACCGTATGTGCCAAACACTTAATACAGATTATTTCATTTAATCCTCAGCATGACTCTGGAGGTAAGGGCTGTTATTTCCTAAATTTACAAAAGAAGAAATGAGGAAAGGTGAGATAACCCAGAGACATTGATCAACACTGATTGTTACTTTCCCCAATTAAAAAAATCTATGTCTAACTAATTGCCTTAGTGGAGTCAAGTCTTAGAGCTAACAAGGTGCAGAAGCAAGCTTCAGACACAGGTGGGCTAATTCCAGAGCGCTTGCTCTGTTATAACCACTCACGCTGTGTAAATCGTTAAGAAGTAAGGGCTGAGCTGGATCATCCAAGATCCATTCTAGCTTTAATATCCCAGGGGTCTAATCACACCTGCAGAGGATTAAAAAATAACAATTGTTTGAAAGACCAACTACCAGCAATGAAAGGAAGGGAGGAGGCAGAAATCTGAAAAAAGTGCATTGCAGCCATCTAGAATCAGAGTATAGCTCCAGGAACTGCTTTTAGTTTACTAAGGGCTCAAAAGATTTAGTGCTACTCAAGCATTTTTCATATTTATGTGTCAGACTATAAGCCATTCAATCTTAATTAAATCTCTGAAAAAACATATCCACAAAGGGGAAGAACAAAATAGTATCGGTTATTCTTGGTTTTGAAAAATTATGTTGCTGTTTCCTATTGATTTATTTAAAAAGTAATCACTTAACCTCTTTGAACTACAGCTTGAATCTCCCGTGGAAATATTTAAGCCTGTATTTGGTAACTGGCATCCATATTACATGCAATGAAGGAAGCTAGTGCCCATGGGAAAGATGTAGCTGAGCAAGAAAATAGAATAAAGGAAAAGCAGGGCATGGATCTGATTGGCAGATCACTGTTCAATTCTCACTTTGCATTTTAGCAGAGAGCTCTGGGGAACTGCTACACCAGGGAAAAGGAAGACCAAGTGGTGATTGTTGTCAAGGATGGAGCCTTGAAGGGAGGTGGGAGAACTCTGGTGGGGAGGACTTTCTTCAGTCAGTTGGTTTAGTGGCTTAGACACTGGGCCTCGAATAGGACAAAAAGTTAAGTCAGGAGTTGGGAAGAAAGACTCAAAGATGTTAAAGGGTCAAAACTCAACCCATCACTTTTGTATGTAAGTCCTAAATACTAGAGACCAAATAAATGCCACTGGAGGGAGCGGGGTGTGAGGAGTGAGCATGAAGCTTTAGAGACTATCTGGTTCATATATGTCACTTTATAAGAGCAAGGGAAGAAGCCAAGAGCCCCAGAGGCAGAGCAGCTTGTCCAGGTCCCACATGACAAAGCCAAAGGTAGAAGGGCGGTTTTATGATCCCCTGACATGATGGGCTTGGGAATGTTTTTACAGTGCTTTAATTGAAATCCATCATCTAGATACTCTTTAAAAGTATGACAACTTCAGAAACTGAGAAGCCAGGAGATGCTTTTAACACCTGATAATCACTTTAACGGCACTACACGACCTATCTAGGCCTGGAATCCTGTTAAATGACATATCTGACCTAGAGTTAACGTTCTGGTCTCCTCCTAGTTTCAATAGGAAGCTCAGATAGTTCGGTATCCAGTCTGTCCAACCCCCCAGCCAACTCGCTCTGAGATCGACGTTGTCTCCTCGGGGTGACGCCTGCCTGGAACAACCTTCTATGGGACTCACACTCAACGATTTAAAAAATATGTGCAGTAGCCGTGGCCACCTGAGGGCGGTACAAAGGGAACGTTAAGGACCAGACTTCATGAAATACCGGCTCTACACTGCAGACTCCACCAGCACAGGAGAATCAATTATCCACCTCATTGTTTCCAACGGACCGAATGCAGCGAACAGCTTAACGACTTTTTCCTAATTACAGCGTCCTTAAGCCTCTTAGTTCCAAACGAGCCACCACCGGGGACACAAAGAACGGGCGGGCTCGGGCATCCCCCGCTGGTCCCAGCTGAGCTCAGAGGGCAGAACAAACAGGCAAAGTCGCAGCCGACCAGGTGTCACCGTCCACCCCGTGACGGGCGACCCACGAGCTCTGGACCCCCATGCCCCTCCCACCCTTCAGAACCGTGTTCACAGAGTTGGGGGCCAGCGGTCGTTTCTGCAAAGCCAGGGCTGCTCCGAGCCCATCGCGCCGCCGCTCCCCGGCCGCCGACTCCCACTGCGGGTCACCCGGTCCTGGGGGGGAGTTGACCAGGGTGGCGGGCTGTGGGGTCCCGTTTTCGGGCTGTCCCACTGGAGCGGGGGGTTGGGGGGCTGGAACCCTCCTGGGTGCACGCAGAAACTCCCCGGAGCCGCCAACGCCGCAGCTGCTGTGGCTGCGCTGAGGCCCGGGGG
>NW_007729816.1:178248-190368 GCF_000696425.1 Galeopterus variegatus | reverse complement strand
AGCGGGGCGCTCGGCCCGCCTCCCCTCGGCCCTGGGGGCGAACGCGGGGGCGGGGGGGAGATTACGCACTTGGCCTTGTCTCTGGAGCTTTGCCAAAGAGAGCCAATGTCAGCCCTTGGGGGAAAAGTGGAAAAAAAAAAAGAAAAAAGTCCCAGCTACTGTTTTGCAGACGCATCACTTTTCTTCATTTTCCCGGATCTTCAGGTTTAGTGATAATTTCCTGCAGGAGTTCTTTAAATTAAGCCAAAATAATTGTTGTAATTCTACCCAGAAGTTGTGGGGTAATCACATTGCAGAAAAGAGGGGGAAGCACGCTGTGCTTCAGGCATCCTTACCTTCATCACCCGGTTAATGTACCTAATGACCTTTGCTTAGAGAAAGTAAAAGTGAACGAGGAGGCAAAGAATAACCTTTGTGATAAGCGGGTAAATTTAAAGGCACCGGCGGCTGGCTCCGTAGTAAAATTATGACTTTGATCGAAGGTGCCTACGGGGAGAGTGAAAGGCAAGTGGGGCCATTGAACACACGCCCGTCCAAGGCAGACATGCCAGACCTGTGGACTCCATCAGGTCGGGGACTTTACATGAAGTACGTAGTAAAATTATGACTTTGATCGAAGGTGCCTACGGGGAGAGTGAAAGGCAAGTGGGGCCGTTGAACACACGCCCGTCCAAGGCAGACATGCCAGACCTGTGGACTCCATCAGGTCGGGGACTTTACATGAAGTACATGTGACTTACTTGTTTACAGACGTTTAACAGCAGCTCGCTGTGTGGCCTTGACGGAATTATTTAATCTCCTGTGCCTCAATTTCCTCACCTGTAAAATGGGGATGATATTGATAGTGCTCACCTCATAAAGTTGCTGTGAGTGATTTAAATAAGATAATGTGCATGAAAGGCTTAGGAGACGGGCTGGCACATAATAAAGCCTGGATAAATGTTCACTATTCTTGTTGATTTTTCCTTTTTACCTGCCTTTATGCATGTAGATGGTTATGGAACTTATAATAAAGATTTGAAACAAAACAAGGTTTTGTGCAGTAATACCACACAGTGTCAGGGTTCTATACAACGTGGAGTTTATGTTCTGTTTTATAATTTATTTGAGTCTCCACAACTGACTTGTATTGCATAAAGCTATGGGACCGCATTATGCTTGGACTACATTTACCATGGTAGATTTGCAATGGGACTAAAACAGATATTGGCCATCTTCAAAGAACTGATCATTTCAGGTGGTCTTGCAATAACTTTGTGAGGTCCACAGGACAGGTGCTAGTTTCCCTTCACAAAAAGGAAACTGAGGCTTCAGAGCTTACTGAAGACCCTTCCTATCTGGAGCTCCCACAAAACCCTGCCTGCTACCCCAGCTCTCTCTGTCTCTCTTTGCAGTAGAAGTGAGCAGCTCCTCACGCGTGTTGGTGAGATAGTGCCACATTTATGGTCTCTATCAATCCTGTGAGGTAGGCACTAGCCCTTATTCGACACCCAAAGGACCTCGGATTCAAAGAAGCTAATTGACAAGTGTGTTTGTGGCTGAGGATGGGGGTTGGGGGCAACTTGGAGAGGAAGGGAGGAGACTGGGCTTCCTGCTCTCTCTGCTCCTCTCCTCCCTGGCCCCGCGGTCGTGCATTTCTCAGCACCGATGACTTAGAGTCACCGATGACAGTTCTGAACTCTGGTTCTGTATCTGTGGAGTGGTTGTCATAGTTCCTGTTCGGCCCACTTCACTTCAGCTCAACGTATTAATGAAGTGAGAGGTGTAAAGTGAAATGTGGAACAGAAATCTCTTTTGTAGACAGTACGCCAAGCACAGCACTAGGCACCTAACTCACGTTATCCTGATTCTCAAGTAATGGCACTCGTTAGAGTGTGATCTCCTTGAAATTGCCTGGCCCGACACACTGCGGGTCTAGGTTATCTGTGTGTGCCTAGCCCTTAGCTCAGCTCCTAACGCCTAATAGACATCCAGGCACACCTTGTTGTATTGCGCTAGGCTTTATTGCTTTTCACAGATACTGTGCTTTTTACAAATTGAAGGTTTGTGGCAACTGCATCCAGCAAGTCCATTGGCACTGTTTTTCCAACAGCATGTGCTCACCTATGTCTCTGTGTCACGTTTTGGTAATTCTCAGAATATTTCAAACTTTTCATTATTATTATATCTGTTATGGTGATCTGCGATCAGTGATCTTTGATGTTACTGTTATAATTGTTTTGGGGCACCATGAACCGTGCCAATATAAGACAGAGAACTTAATAAATGTCATATGTCCTGACTGCTCACGGAGTGGCTGTTCCCCCATCTCTCTCCCTCCCTCCCTATGTCCTGAGACACAACAATATTGAAATTAGGCTAACTAATAACCCTGCAATGATCTCTAAGTGTTCAAGTGAAAGGAAGAGTCACACGTCTCTCAATTTAAGTCAAAAGCTAGTAATGATGACGCTTAGTGGGGAAGGCATGTCAAAAGCTGAGACAGGCCAAATGAGGCCTCTTGCAACAAACAGCCACTTTGTGAATGCAAAGAAATTCTTGAAAGAAATTAAAAGTGTTACTCCATCAGCTGGTGAGAGCATTGTGTTATAACACCAATGTCAAGGGTTCTGATCCCCATACTGGCCAGTCACAGAGAAAAAAAAAATTGCTACTCCAGTGAACACACAAAGCAAAAAAGCCTTAAGTTTTAGTGGTCTGGGTAGAAGGTCAAACCAGCCACAACATTCCCTTAAGCCAAAGCCTAATCCAGAGCAGCCCTAACTCCCTTCAATTCCATGAAGGCTGAGAGGTGAGAACACTGCAGAGTAAAGTGTGAAGCCAGCAGAGGCTGGTCCATGAGGTTTAAGGAAAGACGCCGTCTCCATAACACAAAGTGCAGGTGAAGCAGCATGTGCTGATGGAGAAGCTGCAGCAAGTGATCAGAAGATCCAGCCAAGACGCCGTCTCCATAACACAAAGTGCAGGTGAAGCAGCACGTGCTGATGGAGAAGCTGCAACAAGTGATCAGAAGATCCAGCTGAGATCATTGATGAGGGCGGCCACACTCAACACCAGATTTTCATGTGGACAAAACAGCCTTGTACTGGAAGAAGATGCCACCCAGGACTTTCATAGTTAGAAAGGAGAGAGAAGTCAATGCCTGGCTTCAAACGCTTTAAAGTACAGGCTGACTCTCTTGCTAGGGGCTAATGTAACTGGTGACTTTACCCTGAAGCCAATGCTCATTTACCATTCTGAAAATTTTAGCCCATTAAGAATGAGGCTAAATCTGCCTGTGCTCTGTAAATGGAACAACTAAGCTGGATGACAGCACATCTGTTCACAGCACAGCTTACTGAGTATTTTAAGCCCATTGTTGAAACCTACTGCTCAGAAAAAAAGATTACTCCTTTCAAAATATTACTGCTTATCGACGATGTACCTAGTCACGCAAGAGCTCTGATGGAGATGTACAAGGAGGTTAATGTTGTTTTTATTCGTGCTAACACAACATCCATTCTTCGGCCCGTGAATCAAGGGGTCATTTTGATTTTCAAGTCTTATTATTTAAGAAATACATTTCGTAGAGCCATAGCTGACGTAGATAGTGATTCCTCTGATGGATCTGGCAAAGTCAATTGAAAACCCTCTGGAAAGGATTCACCATTCTAGAGGCCATTAAGAACATTTGTGCTTCATAGGAGGAAGAAGTTGATTCCAACCCTCATGACTTTGAGGGGTTCAAGACTTCAGCAGAGGAAGTCACTGCAGATGTGGTGGAAACAGCAAGAGAACTAGAATCCAAAGTGCCGCCTGAAAATGCAACTGAATTGCTGCAATCTCACAATTAACTCTAATGTGTGAGGAGTTCCTTCTTACAGATGAGCAAAGAAAATGGTTTCTTGAGATAGAATCTACTCCTGGAGAAGATGCTGTGAACATTATTGAAATGACATCAAAGAATTTAGAATATTACACAAGGTTAGTTGATCAAGCAGTGGCAGGATTTGAGAGAAGTGATTTTGAAAGAAGTCCTACTGTGGGTAAAATGCTATCAAACAGCATCGTGTGCTACAGAGACATCTTTTGTGAGAGGCAGAGTCAATTGATTTGACAAACTTCATTGTCTTATTTTAAGAAACTGCCACAACCACCCAACCTTCAGCAACCACCACCGTGATCGGTCAACAGCATCAACCCAGAGGTAGGACCCTCCACCAGCAAAAAGGTTACAACTCCCCGAAGGCTCAGATGATCATTTGCATTTTTTAGCAATAAAGTAGTTTTTATTTAAGGCATGTGCATTTTTTTAGACATAATGCTATTGTCTAGTTAAACATAACTTTTATATGCACTAGGAGACCAAAAAATTCGTGACTCATTTTATTGTGATATTCGCTTTATGGTGGTGGTCTGGAACTGAACCTGCAATATTTCTGAGAAATGCCTGTACTATGTTCAATGGGTAGATGGATGGGTGGATGAAAGGACAACATAAGAGTTGTGAAAGTGCCACTATGTAGCATTCCGTGTTGGTAGTATGCTGCTCTCCTACCTTAAGGAAAGTAACCCAATGGGATGGGTTTCTAATGGTGTATCCAGTTTCAGGAAAAATTTTTGTAAGAGGTGTTCTTAATACTTCTGTATTACTCAAGGTCACAAAAGGGAAACAGAAACCACTTAAAGTATTTATAAAAGAGAGATATTAATGCAGGGAATTGGTTCTACTAGTGATGGAAGAACCGAGAATCAAAAAGGAGACAGGAGGCAGCCCAGAGCTTAACAGCAGCAGAAAGCCACCCCCACCCCACCCCTGATGGAGGCACAGCAGGGGGGTGTCTTATGGATGGAAGCTGCCTGTGGGAGCCAGAGAAATAGCTGCTGCCTCAGACACTGGCAGAGAGGAAGAGAAATACCCCAGTATCTCCCTTCCTTCACCCTCCAAGCCAGTGTCTTCCATTGATTGGGCGCTGCTAACAAAAGAACTTGGAGACACAGCTACAGATCTGTCCCCCAGCCCCGCGATCTTGTGATATAGAGCAGGGAAAGGGCAAGAAGGTGTGAGGGTAACAGGCCCGGACTAGCCTGTCCCTTGAATCACAGCAAGCAAGATTCACACCCTCTTAAGCAAGATTGGGTCCACCAGTTACATTTCTGTAGAGATGTTTTTGCTCTTTGAGATTATTGAATGTCTCCTGGAGCACCCTACTTGCTCCTCATACAGACTCTGTAAGGTTAGATACTATGATCCTTAAATTACATACAAGATTACAGAGATTCAGGAAAGTTCAGTGACTTTCTCCAGGCTGCTCAGCTATACATGGCAGAGCAGGATGCAAAGACAGAGTTCCAGTTCTCCTGGGCGTCCCACTAACTCAGCTGTTTCTGATGAAAGGCAGCACACTCATGTAGTTTTGTTTAGTATCACATTTCAGGGGCACCGATTTATGCACCTATGAGAGTTAATGTTTGCAAAGCTTACAAAGTTCGAAGGCTCTACCATGCTCTGCTTTAATTTTATGACGTGATGATAGCTTTTATGATGCCAATGTTGACTGTACTGAATTTCCAATTACACAAAATTGGAAATATCATGTCCACTGGATTACAGGAGCACCTCAAGAAAGACCCAGGGAGAATTTATCCGTCTTTTATTTTTTGATTTGTAATTTCAAATTTGAATCTGTGAGGCTTTAAAAACTCGCTAGAATATCCTAGCCATATTAGAGAGAACAGGGTAAGAAAAGGGACTTATGATAGAACCTCATGTGGGAAAAATGGAAGACCAAGGACGTAAGCACGTGCGTGTAGGACGACCTGTGTCTTCACATTCTCTGCAGCCAGGAGTCCACGTTGGTGCTGGTACTCCTTTCTAATTAAGAAATTTAAAAACTAAGAAGCTCTACTACAAGGACGTAAGCACGTGCGTGTAGGACGACCTGTGTCTTCACATTCTCTGCAGCCAGGAGTGTCCACATTCTCTGCAGCCAGGAGTCCACGTTGGTGCTGGTACTCCTTTCTAATTAAGAAGATTTAAAAACTAAGAAGCTCTACTCACCTCAACAAGTGAAAGATAAAATAAGAAATGTTCAAGGTTATTAGTATTTAGCTAAGTTGGGTCTAAAAGTAGGTGGAGGAATTTGAGTTCACCTGGAAATTCTGATACTTCAGAATACCTCCATCGATGGTGTGCAACAAGAATACCTGAGATCTCCATCACTAGTAACCTAGAGCGTTAAGACCTGATCTCCAAGAGGCAGGTCTATCAAAGATAATATAATGAAGGAGTATTGTACCCACTAGCAGATCAGCTTAGTAAGCCCATCAGATCTTTTAAAAGATCTTTTAAAAAGCATAATTTTCTGCTGGCAAAAGAGGCCCTGGCATAGGAAGAGGACCCCCCAATTCCAGCCAGGGCAAGAAAAGCAAAAAAGGGGCACCAAGAGATATGAAGAGACAACAGAAATGTGCCCAGATGACAGACACACGTGAAAAGAAGTGTGACTAGCTCAGGGTCAACATTATTGTTTTATCTCTTTCTCCAATTGCCTACGTTACCTTGATTTTGGCCAATATTGTAAAGTAAGATGTGTTTGTACATGCTTTACAAATACTGATAGTTACAAAAAAATTCTTTCACTTGAAATTTTTAAACTCCATCAGTACATCTTGGAACTTAAACAAAATCCAATATTATGCAAACAGCGTGAACATCTTTGTACTAGAAAACATCCTTAATGGTATTCTACTACAATAAAGCAACACAGAACAGTTTATACCTCTGCTTCAAAATTAGCTTTATTTTCAAGTTGATAATAGAATATACATTTGAAAGATTTTGAAATTTAGAGCATTTTTGAGATATTTGCTCTATGTTGGATATGTTGGGGGGAGGAGCTACTTCCAACTTTACTTCTCAAAAATACTATATTTAGAAGTTCTCGAGCTGGCTGGATAGCTCAGTTGGTTAGAGGACCATGTTATAACACCAAGGTCAAAGTGTTTGGATCCCCATGTTGACCAACTGCCAAGAAAAAAAAAAGATGTTCTCTGCAGGACTAGTACTACACCCCCTAGAGATTGGAAAAGTATATGTGTGGAGGGGCTGTTTTTGGTTGTCACTGTGGAAGTGGGAGGCTACAGGTATTTAGTGGTGGGGTACCAGCATCGCTAAACTTTCTGCAATGCTGGGACAGTCTTGCATAACAAAGAGTTGTCCCATCCTAAATACCAATAGCATCTCCTAAAGCGCACACTGTGAGTAGTCCCTTTGGGTGGGGCAACTCAAATTTAAATGCCTTCAGAGACTAGACCAGTTAAAAAAAAAATTGTTTAGCAGTTCAGAACTGTCAGGACATGTCAGCTGACATGGTACACACCTGAAGGCATATGAATTTCAAATTTTCTTCAACACTGTTTTGGCCAAACAAAAACATTCCTATAAGCCAAATTCTTCTTATGGATCTCGGGTTTGCTCCTTCTCTTTCACTTCCAATTGCTTTGGGATAACTTTTGAGGCAAAAATAAATAAGGAATTCCTACTCCCTCCTCTTCTTCCTCCTCCTCTTTCCTTCTTAAAGACATATAGTCAGCTGCGTGAGAAAAGATTGGCAGAAAATACTTCTTCCCTTCCCTAAGAAGCCAATGCCATGAATGATAGAATTAAAATAATAAAATAAGGGGCAGGGGATAGGGCCATTTTTACTTATGAAAAATTAAATTAACTTCAAAAAGTTTTAATCAGTAAACTGATGGCAGAAGCCTCAAGTGTATTTCCTCATTCTTCACCTGTACCTCTTCCCTTTTCCATTGTTGGTGATGTGAAACAAATACTTACAAGTTAGCAGACATAATAATGATTGCTGCTGGGTTTTGAACACTGACCACATCCCAAGTCTACATTAAGTGCTCTATGTGCATTATCTTATCTAATCTTCACAACTAGTATTTTTCTCTATTTTATAAAGAAGGCCACTAAGGCTTAGAGAGCTTAGGTTATGTGGCCAAGGGGTTGTAATTAGTAAGGAGCAGTGCAGGTATTTGGAGTTACAGGGGAATAAGGAGCCGTCGATTTGAGGTCTGTGTTATTGGTGCAGATTTGAGGTCTGTGTTATTGGTGCCTCCATAAAAGTAGGCCCTGCGGCATAGAATGTCCTTCCAAGTCCTCTCCTGGGAATTGGATATTGCAAAAAGTTATTGCTGCCATTATGTGCATGATCCCAGTTTTACAACAGTTGTGATGAAGCCTGAGATGTGAATTTCCTCCCCCTTCCCTCCCTCTCTCTGTCTTTCTCTTTTTATTTTATTTTTTCCTTTTTGTCTTTTTTTCGTGACCGGTAACGGGATCGCAACCCTCGGTGTTGCGCCCGCACCGCACTCAACCAGTGAGCGGACCGGTCTCTATATGGGATCTGAACACTCGGCGGGAGCGCCGCTGCGCTCCCAAGCGCCACACTCTACCGAGTGCGCCACCGGGCTGGCCCTATCTTTCTCTTTTTAAATGAAGACATGAAAAATACTAAGATTAAGGTCTTACTGTGCAAAGATGGTTTACCAAAGGCCACCAGAAGCCCAGGCACTCTGGGTGTCAAGCAGAGGCAGAGCAAGGGCCAGTGGAGGTGGCACCTCTAGGGGTCCAGCCATAGGGGTTCTTGAGCTCCCCCGCCTCACTCAACCCAGGCAAGATGTTTGGACCTTATTTGCCAGGCAGGGTGCAGGGGTTGAAGCAAAAGCACATGGAAGGCTCAGTTAGTACATGAACTAATACAAATTTGGAGGGAAATAAGTTACTAGCCCATAGAAGCCCTTACTCTTGTATGTTGCTGTTTTCAAATGGAGTTTCCTGGCTATCCTAGTTCTCCTTGATTCTGTGCATCTTCAGACTTAGCCCTTCTACCTGCAAGGAAAGGAAGTTTTACATTCAGGATCCGANATGAAGCCTGAGATGTGAATTTCCTCCCCCTTCCCTCCCTCTCTCTGTCTTTCTCTTTTTAAATGAAGACATGAAAAATACTAAGATTAAGGTCTTACTGTGCAAAGATGGTTTACCAAAGGCCACCAGAAGCCCAGGCACTCTGTGGTGTCGAGCAGCGGCAGAGCAAGGGCCAGTGGAGGTGGCACCTCTAGGGGTCCAGCCATAGGGGTTCTTGAGCTCCCCCGCTTCACTCAACCCAGGCAAGATGTTTGGACCTTATTTGCCAGGCAGGATGCAGGGGTTGAAGCAAAAGCACATGGAAGGCTCAGTTAGTACATGAACTAATACAAATTTGGAGAGAAATGGGTTACTAGCCCATAGAAACCCTTACCCTTGTATGTTGCTGTTTTCAAATGGAGTTTCCTGGCTATCCTAGTTCTCCTTGATTCTCTGCATCTTCAGACTTAGCCCTTCTACCTGCAAGGAAAGGAAGTTTTACATTCAGGATCCGATGGTACATGCTGTTGAAAGGGTTAAACAGGAGCTACTAAATCCTTAGCAGGAACATAGTGATCAACAGAAAGGGAAAAGGCCCCATAATTTTCCTTATTCATTAACACCAAAGAAAGGCAGTGTTCTTTCAGATACGACATCATCTTAGAAATAATTATCTAGGGCCATCACTAAGGTCTCTATAACCATTCTTTCACTAGAAGCTGCTGGCAAATTTGGAGACTTGAGATAATCAGCAGAACGCCATTCCATTTTTCCTCCCCATTTTAGATGGTGGCAGGCTATGTACCATGAAAAATAAAAAATGCCTTATTCGGATCTACCTGGAGCGTGCAGGCAAGAAACAGAGCACGCCGGGGGCCCTGAGGCAGGAGCCAAGGGCAGCCCCCTCTACCAGGAAGCAGGCAAGGAGCACACCGAAAACACCACTTCCTCTCGTGTGGCCCGCCACAGCCACCACCACAGCCATGCAAATAGGCTTGCCACCACAGCAGTAGCCACAGCTACCAGTCAGGCGGTCCTCCACACACCCAACTGCAGTGACACAGGGAGAGTCACCAGCGGAGACTGGAAAAAGAGGATGACATCTCTCTCCTCAAAGCTCACTACAGAGTAACAGAAGAAGCAACTGCCCTACCATGTCCCTGCTGTAGTTCTGATCTTAGTAATTCCTGTCTGCTCTCTTTTTTTCATCAGTCTAGATAAAGGTTTGCAAATTTTTTTAAAGAATCAAAAAAACAAAAAAAGACATAAGCAGTCTACAAAGCACCATTGATGTAAATATTTTGCTCAAACATTAACTTTACATAATTCTTGTAGGGTATAATAATCTATATATTGTGTAACTTATTAAATATGTAACTATCATTCATTTTCTTTGACAGATTTTGTTATGGGAGATTGAAATCAAAGTCGAAATTCATTTCTCATTATGATCTAAATTTTTTTCCTTACTTTATTTCTTTTCTGCATCTCTTCTTTTATGATAGTTTAGAATTTTCTAAATCAGATAGGAACATTTTTGTTTTCAAGAGTTCATCATAATACACTTCTATATTATTAAATAATAATAATAAAAGCAGGACACAAAATAAAACATACAGGGCTATTACAGCTCTGTCCAATATGCATATGAAAGAAGACACCGACTCTCAAAACAATCATTGTTATGTCAGTGTGGTGGGATAATGGGTGATATTTTTGCCTTGTCTAAATTTTCCAACTTATTATAATACAGTATTTTGCTTTGTACAATTATAATTCTTATAATTAAAAAACAAATTTATACTCACACACACACAAAAAGCCTTATTCCAAGCCAAAAATCCAAAAGGAAAGGTTCCAATGAAACCAGGCTTTANGTGTGGCCCGCCACAGCCATGCAAATAGGCTTGCCACCACAGCAGTAGCCACAGCTACCAGGCAGGCGGTCCCCCAGACACCCAACTGCAGTGACACAGGGAGAGTCACCAGCGGAGACCAGAAAAAGAAGAGGACATCTCTCTCCTCAAAGCTCACTCCAGAGTAACAGAAGCAGCAACTGCCCTACCATGTCCCTGCTGTATTTCTGATTTTAGTAATTCCTGTCTGCTCTCTTTTTTTCATCAGTTTAGATAAAGGTTTGCAAATTTTTTTAAAGAATCAAAAAAAAAAAAAAAAAGAGACTAATAAGCAGTCTACAAAGCACCATTGATGTAAATATTTTGCTCAAACATTAACTTTACATAATTCTTGTAGGGTATAATAATCTATATATTGTGTAACTTATTAAATATGTAACTATCATTCATTTTCTTTGACAGAGTTTGTTACGGGAGATTGAAATCAAAGTCGAAATTCATTTCTCATTATGATCTAAATTTTTTTCCTTACTTTATTTCTTTTCTGCATCTCTTATAACAGTTTAGAATTTTCTAAATCAGATAGTTAGGAACATTTTTGTTTTCAAGAATTCATCATAATACAATTCTATATTATTAAATAATAATAATAATAAAAGCAGGACACAAAATTAAACATACAGCGCTATTACAGCTCTGTTCAATATGCGTATGAAGGAAGACACCGACTCTCAAAACAATCATTGTTATGTCAGTGTGGTGGGATAATGGGTGATATTTTTGCCTTGTCTAAATTTTCCAACTTATTGTAATACAGTATTTTGCTTTGTACAATTATAATTTTTATAATTAAAAATAAATTTATACTCACACACACCCAAAAAGCCTTATTCCAAGCCAAAAATCCAAAAGGAAAGGTTCCAATGAAACCAGGCTTTAAAGGTTATTCTCTCATCTACTGCAAAATGTTGTTTAAAATGTTTGGAATTAGGAATGAAATGATCTAGAACTGTGTTTTCACATTACATGTTTAACAAATTAAAGCATGGACTTTTTTTTTTTTTTTTAGGATGACCGGTAAGGGGTTCTTAACCCTTGACTTGGTGTTGTCAGCACCATGCTCTCCCAGTGAGCTAACCGGCCATCCCTATATGGGATCCGAACCCGTGGCCTTGGTGTTATCAGCACCACACTCTCCCGAGTGAGCCACAGCCTGGCCCCAAAGCATGGACTTTTAAATACAGTTTAATGTAGTTCAACCCAATAAAACAAACACAAAATTTTAAAAAACCTTAAATTTCATGAAATTCTCAAAAAAAAAAAGAAGAAGAAGAAGAAAGGAAAATTCATTTTGGATAGAGAATCTTTGAT
>NW_007729816.1:169745-178101 GCF_000696425.1 Galeopterus variegatus | reverse complement strand
TAAGGGGATCTTAACCCTTGACTTGGTGTTGTCAGCACCACGCTCACCCAGTGAGCCACAGCCTGGCCCCAAAGCATGGACTTTTAAATATAGTTTAATGTAGTTCAATCCAGTAAAACAAACACAAAATTTTTAAAAACCTTAAATTTCATGAAATGCTAAAAAAAAAAAAAAAAAAAAAGAAAGGAAAATTCATTTTGGATAGAGAATCTTTGATACTTGAAAATGTGAAGACCTGAAATTTAAATAGAGTTTAATAATGAGGAAGCAGTCATCAGCAGAATCATAAAGCTTAGTCTTGGAAGAACAACGTGACAACATGGGGAGCAGAGGTGCACTGAGCGGTGAATGGAGAAAGATGACATTTCTAGTTTATCTTTTGGAGGTCCTTGAAGTGAGAACTGGGATGACATCATCCTAACCCCAATATTCTTTCTTCATTAATATGATCAAACTTTTTGATTTGCTAAGAAATTATGGTGACCTGAGTTTTTCTCATTTGTGCCGATTTATAATAAAGTACCTCAAACTCATTTTCCTCCAAATTTCTTTATAAACTCAGAAAAATTTTATTCTTCACCTTTAGTACCCAGACTCTATTAATATAGAGTATCTGGGATAAACTTAGAAGTTATGAAGAATAAATGAAATATTTGTAATATATATTAATTCACAGTGTTTGCTCAGTGAATACACCTTAGTATTTAGAATTACGTTTTGCATCAAAGACTGATGAGATCACTTGTTTCGCTATGTGTGCCACTCTCTTCAGAACAGAAATAAAATCCACTTCCCCACTGCAATCATATTTGCATATGTATTTCTGTCTCTTTGTACAGGTCTATTCTTCCAGCTTCCCTTTTCCTCCCTTTTAAATTGAGCTCCCCCCACCCCACCCCCAGAATTCTCAACTTTATTCCAATTATCAAAATTCTTTTTCCCATCAGCATTTTCCTTGCAGCCTAATTCAGCAAAACCTGATTATGTACTATCAGTATATTGTGTATGAATTCTAAGATGCTCCAATTATTTTTGAATTTTGTAATAGAACAAATTAAAGAAGTGAAAGAAACATCACTTTTTTTTCCTAAATTTATCTTTAAAAATTTGTTCTTTTAAAAATTGATTTATTCACTTTAGTAATTCCCTTCAACTTACTCACCATGGTTGAATAAGCGATTTTCATATAGATAAAAATTGCCTACTGAAGATCTAAACAGAAATATGAGAGAAGATTGAAACCCCACAAATTACGTGGACTCAACTGCCTGTGTAGATTGGAGTCCTTTGTAATGCAATTAACTTTAGACATAGCAGTATACTGGTTTCAAAGTAACTTTTTCTGTAATTACAGAAGGACTTCGACTATGAAGAACCCAACTTCATGATTACTTTCCAGCAACCAAATACTTTCCTGAGAGTTAACTCCCACATTCCTAGCAGGATGTTTGAGTTCCTATTTCTTTTAGGAAATTGATCCTTTCAACTTCCAAGAACAGAAGGGGCCTTTTAAAGCTATTCAAGTTAAAAAAAAAAAAAAAGACGATGACTACAACCTTGATACAGGCTAATTAACAAATATCTTCATTAGGAATGAACTAATCTAGAACTGGGCTTTCACATTACATGTTTAACAAATTAAAACATGAACTTTTAAATATAGTTGAATGTAGTTCAACCCAGTAAAACAAACAGAAAATTTAGAAAAAACTTAATTTCATGAAATTCTACAAAAAAAAAAAAAAAAAGATGGAAAATTCTTTTTGAATGGAGAATCTTTGATATTTGAAAATTTGAAGTCCTGAAATTTAAATAGAGTTTGTTCAAGCGATGGCTGATGTGTGTATACGTGAAGTATACCCAAACATTCTCCTAATCCAAAAGCAGGTGAAAAATGTAATACATAAAGATGGAATAACCACATACTTCCCGGGAGCATTACCATCTATTTCTTTCCTTCCAGTCCTTCTATTCTGGCTTTATGGTTCAAGTCCTAATCACTTAATTCCCCGACTGGGATATGTCTACTTCCAGGCTTCCACACATTCCACGTAGTGCGTCTGCCAGCCTGATCTCAGTGGGATACTGTTTGCATAGTTATTAACACATAAAGGGCCCCCAAATAGCTAAAAGCAAAACCAGACTGTGAGGCCAGGGAGGACTTTGAGAATGTGACCCAGAAAGTAAGGGAAGAATCAGACTTCTGGGTAGTGGGGAGACTGGCCAAGTGGCCTGCTGTTCTCTCTCTCACCTAATCCCTGGCCACTGCTCTTCAAAGCCATGAGGCATATAATGCTTCTCACTGCTGCGGGCCTGTCCAGAAAGGAAGCTGTTCCCTGGGCAGTGATGTGGAGCTGGGGCAGGTAGTTTTGCAGGATGTGCATTGGAGGAGGAAACACCTAATTAAATGTCAGCGTTGTCCAGACTTGCTCAGGGGTTAAATGAAAAAACCAAAACACAGCTAGAATTTAGGATTATAGTTGAGGAAGACTCTTTACTTACACACTCAGCTTTGAGATATTGCAAGCTTGACTGGGAATTGCTTCTCAAAGAGTTCGATAGGCCTGGGAAATGAAGACATTTCCCTTAAAAAATGTGACAGTTGTGAATCCTCATAGTATCAGTTAGTCTTGTTCGTTTCATAAATTTCTTAGCAAGAAAGGCTCAAACACTTATTGGGATGTGTATTAGTCTGTTTCTGTTGCTATAACAAAATACCGAGAACTGGGTAATTTAGAAAGAAAATGAAATGTACTGCTTACAGTTTTAGAGGCTAGGAAGTCTAAAGTCCAGAGAACACACCTGGAGAAGGTTTTCTTTGGTGGTGACTTCAGTGACAGCAGAATATCACACTGCAAAAAGGTGGAGCAGAGAGACTAACCTCCTTATTCACTTTCCTTTTAAAGCCCTGCAAATCATGCCCATGACCACTATTTTTAATCCATCCACTACTGTGTGGTCCTACAATCTAATCACTTCTTCAAGTCTCCACCTTTCAATTACCATAATAGGATTTCCCACCCTCAACAGTCACTATGGGGGTTAAGTTTTGGAGGTACAGTCAACCCATGGCAGGATGTTCATATGCTATTTGCAGCTTGTCATTTATATATTTACTTACGTTCATTGTTTTAAAAAACTGTATATGGGTCATCCCATAATGTGGATGTGTTAATTTTCAATTAACTTCTCTTTTGATAACTTCACAATATTTTGTGTTCAAAGAATCCCTCAGGATTGTTAAAGAAAGATGCTTAAACCAAGGGCACCTCATTCCTAACTTTGTACTCGGAATGTACAGAAAAGGTAAGGAACACCTGCTTTTGTACAGGAGAGGGCCTGGGTGTACCTCATGTGTGCACACATCAGCCATCCCTGCACACACTTCAGTGGTGGCCCAGTGTAGTTCAATCTCCTTAGCCGGACATTCAAGGGCTGTTAATCTAGCCCTTATCTGACCATCTGGGTTATCATCATCATCATCATCATCATCATCATCATCATCATCACTATTATTTTTATTTCACTCAAACCTTTTAGTTAACCAAATCTACCAGTGAGTATATTCCCCAAACATATCATGTGAATTTCTGTATTTGTGGCAGGAATGTGCTTTCCTGTGTTCTTTGAAGAGATGTACCTTTCCTCCAAGGAGAAGTTCTAGTTCCACTTCCTATACTAGGTTTTCCCCCAAACATACCTGGGATAAGTTCCTCACTTGGAATGTCTAAACCAAACCTTGTCTATATGTCCTCTTCTCCCCAAACTGCAGCAAGGACTAAAATACTTTACTGAGTGTGCACTCAAAGTGCGATTATTGGCGTTGATGGAATAGGACAGGTGAGACACTTAATTTCATAATGGTCAAACTTGCATGTACATGATTTTTTATTTCCAGAAAACTTTAGAAAACAAAATTGATATAATTGATGTAATTGAAGATAGTTATTCATTTAACAAAATGATTCATTGGCGGGTTCTTTAAAGTCACAGTCTCTCTTAAAGTATTTTTTTAATAGACTGCTAACTACTTAGAAGAATTATAGGAGATAAATAAACTAGATTAAAAGGAGCTTTAGTGCATTACTTATGTTCCTTTTCCATAGAAGAGGGCATTCTCTAGGTTGCTGTTTAGCTTTCTAGAATCTGATGCTGTTTGGCTTAGGTCAATGAATAAGATGACACTGTAAATCTATGGCTACTATGTCTGAATTTTTCAGAACTTGAAAGGAACTTAGAGACTGATTAGTGCAACTTTTCAAACAATTTTGCAAATAACTCTTGTCAGGAAAAGAAAAGAAAAATGCCAATTGTGGAGCAGTTTTTATAAGTGAATTCTGCTGTGAGAAGGGGACAGCTCCTGTTGTGGGAATAGGGGTCAGCACAGCAGCTTCCAGTGGGCGTCTTGGTTACAGCTGCTGCCTGAAGGAGGGCGATGGAGGCTCTTTTGCAGCGGCTCTGCCAATAGAGCTGTTAGTGGAGGAGGTGAGGAAGAGCCTCCCCGCAAGCCCAAGAAGGGAGGAAGTACCGGCAATGCACGGTGCTTTCCAGTCAGGACTGTGAAGGGATATTTTCAGGGGATGGGGGTGTGACATTTTTACTGGAAAGGCCCTGCACTCACTCCTTGGGCTTGGCACAGAGATGGGGGAGGTAGAAGGATGTGGTCTAGTATTGCCAAAAGCACCTTCACAGGCTAGCCACTTAAGGGGACAGTCCTCGATGTCATGGCCTGCCTACCTGCAGAATAGCTACGTTGTGTCATTCACACATGGATGCACGAGTGCATTCATGAGGTCATCCAATATTTGCTGAGTCCCACTTATGTGCCAGGACCATGTAATGCACAGGTGACATGGTGTGAGCCAAAGAGATGCTGTTCCAATTCTCAAGGAACTGCCATACAATGGGGGGAAATAGACCTTGATGACATAATACCCAAGTCAGTATAAATGGCTAACTGTGAAAAATAGAGGCTATTACTAGAATGGACACCAGGGAATTAGCCTAGACTAGAGGTTCAGGAGAGTTGTACCTAAAACTGTCCTGTGAGTTGGGATCTGAAGATGAGTAGGAGTGAACACGGCAAAGAGGCACGGGGAGAAGACAGAGTGTGTTCCCAGCAGACAGAACATTCACAGCCAGTACAAAGGCCCTGAGGCAGGAGGGAGTAGCCACGGAGGGAAAAGTCTGTGTAGCTGGGGGCCTTGAGTGAGGAAGAGCCCGAGTCAGAAGGCTGTTGTGGGAGGCTGCGGGTGTTGGATCTGAGTAACCGGCTGCAGCAGAGCAGTTGGGGTCACAGCATTCCTTGTTAAGATGTGCCTGAAACTCAAACTCTATTTTAGATGCCTGGACTAAACCCACATCCTTTCCCTTGTCAGTAAGAAAAATAAGATAGATGATTGTACCTAAAACATAGCAAATATGAAACGCGTGTGAATACCCTTTCCTGGGCATCTCATATTCAGTTTTGTGCAAGAGCTCAGCTAGCTCCTAATACCACAGGAGAGCTTCTATAAAGAGGAGGAATGAATTCTATCCCCTACAAGTTCAGATGTTCTTTCAGAGTTTTATGCTACTGTATTGCATCACCATGATTTGATTTTCCCATAGTAGCTGCAAACTGATTTATGCTGCACGTAGGCATAAATTAAGAACTTGAACAAAAGAAGAACTTGCCAGAATTCAGCCTTGGGGTATTTATGTCTGATCTTGAAACACACACACACACACACACACACAATGTCTCTGCAGTAAAAGTAACTTCTTGGTGGTGGTGGTGGTGGTGGGTAAGAAGAGAACAGTGGTTTGATTATAATTGCTGGAGTTTAGTTTGTCCTGAAAATTTTATGGATAAATTCCATCAAAGCCTGCTTGCTTTTTAAGAATGTAGACCTGATGAAAGAAAGCATGGTTCTACCTTACGTCTTCAGTTGTGAGGACATAATAATCCATGCACTGTGATGCTTCATGCATTCACTCCATGCAACAGTAAGTTTTTATAGAGCCCCCTTCTTTATTAACATGAATTTCAACAAAAGAGCCAACAGCCTTTAAATCCATCAACTGGCTATAAATCTAAGCAGCTGCAATATGAGTCACTCCAGAATCAGCACAGTGAATGGGCTACTGTGCTTCCACCCGGAGGATGGAGCACACCCTCCCTGAAGTGGTCACTCTCCCCTCAATCAGTAATATTCAGGTTACGGCGACGTTAGAACCTCAGCTCTTTGCAAGTCTTCAAAGGCAATGTGGTCGGGGGAGGTGATGGGGAATCCATTGACCTAACTACTGGTGTTAGTGAGAGAAGTACAGCCCCTGTTGTGAATTTCAGTGGCCTTTCAACTACTTACTGGCCCTCATTTCTCCAGCAATAGAAAGGAGTTAGTGATTTCTGCATGTTAATATTTGCCTCATAGGAGTATTTTTAGGGTTCATGTAATAGCATGAAAAATGCTTAAAGTAGAGCGTAGTATCTGGTGATTATAGATTTTATGTGCTCTATTCTGAGGCCTAAACCATAGATAATGACTAATGACATGGTCTTGCATGAGGACCATGAAAAAAGAAATGTGATGTACACTAGTTCAACCACATACAGCCAGAAATCTTCTGATCCTTTACTCTCTCAATTCAGTGAAGTCTGGATGAAATAAAACCTTGTGAAATGGGGTATTATGGCTTACTAAATTTTTGCATCACCAGAATTCTCTTTCCTTTGCAATTCATTATGCTGTAAATCATTTGACGTATTTGTGCCTTAGAATATCTTAAAACAATTGGGTCTTTTTCTCACCAGTACAGACCTTGTAGTAGCTCATGTTCATCTTTCTGAATATTAATTCTTATCATATAATGCTGAGGATGATCCTATTGAGGGTAGACTGAACTGATGCTCAGTCTTCTGATGGAAGCCACTTTAAAAATAAAAATAAAAGAACAAAATAATAAAAAAAATTTTAAAAATACACTGCTTCTCTGATAGGTTATTTTCTTTTAGTTTACTGCCTTCTCCATTAATGGAATATATACAATTAATCCATTTAACCGATAGTATCTGGATGATTGACATGTGCTCTCACCTGCTATTGTCTAGCACATTTTTATAATTTGAAAAATGCACAAAAATATTTACTATGCACTACAGGATGTATAAAAGAACATGGGTGGTAGAAAAGAAAACTTAACAAAAGCTACTGATTACTGAGAGCTTTCTCAGTTACTAGATATTACCAAATGGTTTGCTTGCATTATTTCACTTTATACAACAAAGAACCCTGTGAAGATGATATCATCAGGCTGGCTGGTTAGCTCAGTTGGTTAGAGCGTTTTGATAACACCAAAGTCAAGAGTTCAGATCCTCAAACTGGCCAGCTGCCAAAAAAAAGAGGAATGCAAGAAAACAAAATATCATTTAAAGAAGAGATATTACCATCATCACCTCTGTTTTACTGACAAGGAAATGAAGGATCAAAGAGGTTGGGTAATTTGCCCAGGGCCACCAAGCGAAAAGGTGCTGGGGACAAAACTTGAGAGCAGTGCCTGTAGCTTATGTGCTATGCGAAGGCATGTAATACAATGGCATGTAATAGCCTCCTGGCAGACAGAAACCATGCTTGAAAGGCAGGCTGAACTGACTGAAAGGCCTTTTCTTCGGAAGATGAAAACCTCACCAGGAGGACAAGTGATGCACAGAGACCCTTTGGTTGGGTTTGGTTGGGACCCAGCTCCTGATGGGGTGTGACTGTACAATCCCTGTCACCACTGGCTGTGGACACTGCAGAGCAGCTGTCAGGCAGCCACTTAGGGTAAGCTGTTGGGAACAGGATGCTCATTCTTCCCTCCAGCCAGGCATGAGGTGGGGTGCATGGGAGGCTGGGAAGGAGGGCAAGCGTTTGGCTGTTCTGCCTGGGAAGGAGTGCAGAACCCAAGGGTGAGGACGATGCTCCACGAGGCACTACATCCCGGCCCCTTCCTGGTGTTCTGAGAATTACAGCTGGGATCAGCACTCAGTTCTACCTTCTGTGCCTTCTGAAATGCTCAAGAGGCCCCCACTGGGTGCACTTGCCACTCTGGGGCATGATGAAGGGAACACCATGCCCATTCCCTTCACTCTTGGGCTTACAGTTCCCTGGAGATAATGATTTTTATATACAGCTTTAACATTTTGATATAAAGCTTTAAAAATTAAGCAAAAGTTATAGTTAAATGTAACTGGTACATTGGCCTTTGCAAGACTGGAATAACAGGAAACACTATTTTAGTGCAGCACTGTGTTCTCTCTTTTGAATTATATTTTCTTTTTTTTTTTTTTTTTTTTTTTTTTTTTTTTTTTTTTTTTTTTTTTTTTTTTTTAAAA
>NW_007729816.1:152612-169444 GCF_000696425.1 Galeopterus variegatus | reverse complement strand
GGACCGGGGACCGGCAACGGGATCGCAAGCCTCGGTGTTGCTCCCGCGCCTCGCTCAGCCAGTGAGCGGGAACCGGTCTGTATATGGGATCCGAACCCTCGGACGGGAGCGCCACCGCGCTTCCCAAGCGGCGCACTATCCAGTGCGCCACCGGGCCGGCCCTGAATTATATTTTCTTGATGCTGGCCTATTGGATCAGACCTTGAATCTGAAGTGCTGCCTCACATGCCAGAGAGCAGCTTTAGGAAGCCACGGACTGCCCAACATCCAAAACCAACGGTGACTCTGGCAGGCCATTGGAATGCTGTCACCAGGCATGTGCCATGCATTAATGAAGAGCCATGCCTGGTGGTAGTCAGAGCCACATCACTTCAGGGTGCAAGAGAAAAGTGGAGCAAATTGCTCTTGAGGATTATAAAGTCACATCAGAAATAAAATCTTTGAGAAAGGTTGGAAGGTAAAACCATTTTCCCTTCATCCAGCAAATCTCAGCATCTAAGACTTGCTGATTTTAATAGAAATCCTTTAAAAGCTAGCCTTTTCTAGATGGTAGAAGAAAAACACCAGGCACACCTGTCCTGTCAATATCACTGAGCTGTGATAATATCCATGCAGTGGCCTGAAGATGGCCTCATGGCTAGTGAGGAAGAGGCACCTGAAAACCATTAGAGGATTTTATCATCTTCATAAAACCTGACCCTAAAACAATTTATTATTTCTCTCTACAATGAAGGCAGAAGTTTTTGTAATATTTGAACATGAACTCTGAGTGTCACATCGAAATAAAAAGGAACAAATTGTCAGGGCAGGATAACGTACCCTCAGCTTGCCCTTTAATGAAATTTTCACAGTTTAAATTAGCTGCGTCAATTTAGGAAGCAGAATAATAATCAGTAGTTAATCCATTCAGAGTGAGAGCTGACCCTCAGTAACAGGTGACATGAAAATGTAGTTTACCCTGTACCAGCCAGTGCCAAATAAACAAAACAAAACAGTCAAGAAAAAAAAATGCAGTCTAACTTTATAATATGCTACGAGGGTTTATAAGGCTTAGTAGTCACAGGAAGTACCTAAGAACCAGTCTGCTCAACAGGTGTGCTTTATTATCTGATCTGCCTCGACTTTGCCAGTCTGAGCTATCTAAGCACCTGCTTGTCTTTCTCAATGGAAAGCCTCTATCCACAAGGCCCTGTGTCTCTCAGTATAAGAAGAGAACTGTAAACTAAAAGGAGGCAAGAGAACTTGCACAGTGTCACTATCAAAGTAGGGATCTCAGCAAGCTATGGTGACACACTTCCACATCCTTGGGCTGAGAGAGACAATTTTCCTTTATTGAAATGGTGGGTGCAAGTGTCAGGGGACCCTGGCAGCCAGTGTCTTTCCAGCAGTTGGTTGGGGGGAGGGTTCTCCACCTCTGGTTACGAGCAGAATGGGTGCCAGCATGTAATCCTTGGGTTTCTCTGTCTGCATGGTCATGTGGGGTGGGATCTAGCAGAGGCTTCCAGAAGGGGCTAAGGAATCCAGCAGGAAAATACAATAACGACTTTGTCCTTCTGTTTCCTCCTGAACGTGGAAGAAAAACCCACACCTGATAGACAGATTTTTATTTGTAGAATAGGAAGAGCTTCATACTCCCAGTTCAGCACAGTGTTCCATTCATTTTCCACTCTCGGGCTTTCAAAACTAATTCAAAACCATGCAAACAATACACTTGGGCATATGAACATAAAACTCAAGTGTATGTTTCCTAAATACGTAAATACATAGGAAAAAGTTCTGGAGATGAATATAACAGACTGATAATAATGGTTAGCCCAGTAGAGAGGATGGGAGAGGATGGATGGAGGCACGAGGCGGGAGCTGGGCTCAGTCACAGGGGACTTTAGCCTTATTTGTAACTTTTCATATTTTACATAGAGAATATTTTTTTCCTCATTTTGCCTTATTCCTAAAAAATCTCTGCAGGCTTGCCAATCATGCCTTCACTTTCCCCACTTAGGAGTCCAGTTGAATAATTCAGATTTTGGGGGTTAAGTGTACGTTTTCTGAACAAAGTAGTATGTTACTAACAAAAGCAAGCAGCCTACTGGAGTTTGATATAAATAGAATTGTTAAAATCTCCGTATAGCCTTGCCCCAAATAAAAAACAATACGTTCTCTTCCTCCTCAATGGAGAACGCCTCCCCAAAGCCTGATTTCTGGTTCTAAATCGAAAGCCACTGTTGCAGGCTCCACTCAGTCTAGTGGCAAGCACAGACAGGCGGTAGGAAAGTCCCTCCATCCACTTCACGCAGAGGAGCTTGACTCTGGGAACCCGGTGAGAATCGGAGGTGGGAAAACGCAGAAGGCAGCCGGCTCCCTTCACCCCAGGCTTCCTGCTTCCCTAACCAGCCCAGCATCCTCCCCAGCCTGGCCCAAACCCCTGCCCTTGCTCTGGGTGCTATTGCTCTTTAATATCTACCTTGTGCTCCAGCCAAAGGAAACAACCTCTTGTTTCCTGAATATTCCCGGCCTTTCCTGGAGCATGCCTTGTTCACGCCTGCTCTTCTGCCTGCTGACATCCATCCTGTCCTCAGGCCCATCTCCAGGGCCAGACCTTCACTCAGTCTTCCTCAGTCTGTCCGAGCAGATGCCATTTTTGTCTGCAAGCCCCTCACCATCTGATGGCCCCCCGTGCCTATGAGAAGTGCGCACCCTCATCCTCTCTGGGAATGTAAGTCTCATGAAGGCAGGCTGGTGTTTGACCACATACCCTTCCCTTCTTCCTTCCCACCTGGCAGGCCTTATTCTAGGTTTTGGAGAAATAAAAATGGGCAAAGGATTGCTCATACTCTCTTGGAGCTCCTAGTTTAGAGATTCAAATAATTGCCACAGTGGGGGACGGACAATGGCCCCGGCTCCACATTGCCAGGTCCGCCCACCTGAGCCTCTCTAGGAACACTAAGCCTGACCTGTGCTTTGCATTCTCTGGGTATCAACACAGAGAGGAAGACTCTTTCTTTCCAGGGCCAGTGGGCCCAGGGGGAAGGTGGGAGGGGAACCTGCCTTTCCAGGGCGAGAGGCTAGAGGGGCCACAGAAATAGCAGAGGGATGAGCGATTCAGGCTGGTCAGCAGGAAACGTGAGCTTCCCCCGTGCCCGCTGGGCTGTGGCTTGAACACCACACGTGCTCTGCTCCCTGAGGTCTGTGCATGCTGCATGTGTGTGTGTGTGCGTGTGCATGTACGTGTGCACGGGTGCATGTGTCTGAAGAGAAGCAGCTGTTGGAAACCTGTGGCACTCAAGCCCTCACTGCCTGTGCCTTCCTGGGAGTGTCAGAAGGGCCCGGCTCTGGCCACAGGGCTGTTGGGTCCTGTTGATCCTCCCCTGTCAGTGGCTTGAAGGAGAGCCCCTACCTCAGGATGGAGAAGGGGAGGCGAATCCAGCCTCCCCGAGCTAGCACCTTGCTGTGGACCCTTCTGAAAACATCTCTAGCCTTTCGAAGGATGGAAGAGAAATGAGGTGGAGCTATTCTGTGGCCCGGGAGCCAGAAGGTGTGGGCCAGATGGGCCAGGAGGTAGCTCTGTCTGTGCCAGTGTCCTGAGAAGAGGAAGACTTCCTCTGGCCTTATGTAAACCACCTTGCACAGGGGCATCAGCATCTGCTAAGAGAGTGCCCCTGGAGGCTGAGTCCCTCGGTTCAAATCCCGGTTCTGTCATTTACTGGCTGAAAGCCCCAGGACAGCTCATGTGGGCTCTAGGCTTCAGTGTCCTCACCTGTGAAATGTGGAGAACAACTGGACCTTCCGCAGAGACTTGCTGTGAGGCTCCAATGTAATGTGCTTCGAATAGCACTTCACACAGCCTAAGTATTCAAGAAATGGTAGCTGCTTTTATCAGAGTAGGACACAATACGTACTAGTTGGCCTCTCCCTCTTCTTGCCTATATGCTGTGCACAGACCAAATTGAGCCACAGACAGTGACAGCATTAAAGAACGCCACACCTTACTTGGTAGTGCTTTTCCTCTTTTTTTTTTTTTGTCTTTTTTGTCTTTTTCCGTGTCGGGCAACGGATCGCAACCCTCAGTGTTGCCCCCGCACCGGACCGGGGACCAGCAACGGGATTGCAACCCTCGGTGTTGCTCCCGCGCCTCGCTCAGCCAGTGAGCGGGAACCGGTCTGTATGTGGGATCCGAACCCTCGGGCGGGAGCGCCGCCGCGCTTCCCAAGCAGCGCACTATCCAGTGCACCACCGGGCCGGCCCTGCTTTTCCTCTTTTGGACTGACTGCAACCCCCCTCCCATCTCCCCACGGGTGACCAGATCCCTCTGTTGTCTTCCTGGCTGGTCAGGTCAGCTGCTCCTACGGGTACCTACCAAGGGACAGAAGCATGACTCTGGAGTAAGTGCACCCCCTGAAAGCCTCAGAAATTCTTTGAGGACAAAAGTGATGTCTAACTGCCTCAGTTCTTTCTCTTTTATTCACAAACTTTTTAAGCAGCTCCCTCTTCTATGCCATATGCATAAATAAATTATCTTCTGTAATGCTCTCCGGAAAGTGATTCTTCTTAGTTGGAAATGGTTATAGTTAAATCACACCAATACGGGTGACCAGAACCCTCTGTTGTCTTCCTGGCTGGTCAGGTCAGCTGCTCCTACGGGTACCTACCAAGGGACAGAAGCATGACTCTGGAGTAAGTGCACCCCCTGAAAGCCTCAGAAATTCTTTGAGGACAAAAGTGATGTCTAACTGCCTCAGTTCTTTCTCTTTTATTCACAAACTTTTTAAGCAGCTCCCTCTTCTATGCCATATGCATAAATAAATTATCTTCTGTAATGCTCTCCGGAAAGTGATTCTTCTTAGTTGGAAATGGTTATAGTTAAATCACACCAATGAGCTTCTCATTTTAGCCTGGAACTCTTTTTTTTTTTTTTTGTCTTTTGTCTTTTTCTGTGTCCGGCAACGGATCGCAACCCTCAGTGTTGCCCCCGTACCGGACCGGACCGGGGACCGGCAATGGGATTGCAACCCTCGGTGCTGCTCCCGCGCCTCGCTCAGCCAGTGAGCGGGAACCGGTCTGTATGTGGGATCCGAACCCTCGGGCGGGAGCGCCGCCGCACTTCCCAAGCGGCGCACTTATCCAGTGCGCCACCGGGCTGGCCCCTAGCCTGGAACTCTTGCCTTATTTAAATGATGGTGATATTTTGGGTATCACAAGTTGGCTAGAGAGAGCGAGAAATTTTGGGGTTGAAGGTGTGAAGCTGGTCCAGAACGATTTCTCGAGCACTTACAATCACCCCACAAAGCAACCTGGGACTCCACTTTTGTAAAAGCCAGCCTTGGTGCTTAGATCCACCGAACAAACTTCATTTTCTGCACCCAACAAACATGATTTGAAATAAAATGTGTGACCTGTTTTAACCAATTTTAAGTAACTAATACTTTTATATACTAAAGCACTATATCTCTAAAATCCTGGAATTTTGAACAAAAATAAAGTTGTTTTTTTTTTGTCTTTTTGTCTTTTTTTCGTGACCGGCAACGGGATCGCAACCCTCGGTGTTGCCCCCGCTCCTCGCTCAGCCAGTGAGCGGCTGGTCTGTATGTGGGATCCGAACCCTCAGCGGGAGCACCGCCGCACTTCCCAAGCGGCGCACTGTAGCAGTGCGCCACTGGGCCAGCCCCAAAAATAAAGTTTTGATTGGTTTTACACATAAACATAAAGCTATCTCTTTTAGTGGTTTGGCAACTTTATTGTTGGCCTGATTGCATTTTTACAAATATGGTTTGCTCATATGAGAGTAGATTTTAGATGGGCAGGTAAGAAAAGACGAGGAAGATGAGGAATATATAAACTGGGAGGCTGAAGAAAGCTAACATCAGTATTGCAAGCATGATAGTTTACCAGCAGTTTTTCATATGTATTTCCTTTGAGCCATGGAGCAGATTAGTATTCTACCCATTTTCTAGATGGGAAAATTGGGGTTCAGGGGCTATCTGGCTCTTCTTGAGGACATGAGATTTTATAGATGCCACATTTGGTGCCTATCCACACTGCCTCTCATGGGAGGTAGTGAGGGGTGAGGGTGGGGAAGAAGCTTGAGATACAGGCAGAAGGTGGCTGGCTGGGCCAGCAGGGGACAAAGCCAGAACAGCTGCTGACCACCTGCCAGGACAGCTGTTGCAACATCCACCACCCCTCTGCCAAGGCTGAGAGGGCAGCCTGCCTGCTCTCTCCCACTCGTCCATTCTGCGTGGGCAGAGCTGCCCGGGTCACCAGGAGAAATCTGCTTCTGTCACCTAAGCCACCCATTGCTGAGAGGCCCCTCCACTAGTGCTCCCTTCTCTTGCTTCTTATTTTTCACCTCAGACACCACCATGCAGGACTTTGCAGTAAGGATTTGGTTGGTTCTGGGATTGTTCCCCTGCCTGGGGCCCCTGCCTGGCTCCTGCAGGCTGATGTGGGTGACTGCTGGTCCCTGAGCTGGGTCAGTGCACAGCCTGGAGTGATCCCTTATGGCACTAGGAAACGAACCTATGACCTCTGCTTGTTCAGGGTCAGTGAACTTTCTGGTGGTGCACAGGTTGTCAGAACGATGTCAGCAGGGCCAGTGGGGAAAGTGCTGACGTTTGCAGGCACTTGCAGAACAGACTCTTCACATGGAAGACGGACGGCTATCTGTCCTTATCTCGGCCTTCGCAGACGATGGCTGTCTGTCCTTATCTCGGCCTTCCCCGCTCCCGTACAACCTCCACGGACTCTGAATAAGCAAATGGGAGTTGAGGCCATCTTCAATTAACCAATCACATTCTCCAGGGCATTTTCTCAAGGGAAGCGATTAACCTAAAGAAGGGCGTGTGTGTTTTGGAGGGATGACAATCTCTGCCCCTCTTGGGTTTTTTTCCTCCATTTTCTCTTCCCTTTGTTACTTTTGCCTTTGCACCTATCCTACCCTCTTTCATGTATGTTTACTTTCCCATTTTTACATTTAATTGAATATGCAGCCCCGCTCCCATTACCTATTTATACACTCTTCTCTATTTGCTCAAATGCTATGTGTCTGTGCCAGATGCTGTCACAGATACAACGAGAGTGTGGTCTGGTAGGGCAGCTGGCGTAGGTGCCCAAATATCCACACCACAGATAGGGTGCAATAAACATCACAAAAGGGACACTAAGACATTGCTTTAGAATGTAGAGGAGGGTGGGGCACTTGCAGATGAAGCGATCAGGGATGCTCAGGAGGGTGTGACGTGTAGCTGGTGCACGAATTGGGTGCTGATGGGCATAGATGGCACGGTATTGGATTCTTTTGCAGAGTCTGGTACAACGTGGACACTCCATGAACTCCAGGAAGAGCAGCGTGAGTAAGAATGTGGAGACAGTAAATGACAAGCAGCCCCAATTTCATTGATCGATTCATTTGGCAAATGCTTACTGAGCATCTACTGTGCACCAGTTATGGTTCTAGGTGCTGGGGATCCAAAAATAAACTAAGCACACAAAGTGCCTGCTCTCAAGGAGCTTATCTTCCAGTGGCCAGAGTAAGACACTAGACAAATGAAACTATAATATGTCAGGTGGTGTTAGGCATGGAAAAGCACATTAAAGCAGGATGGGGGCAGAGAGTGACAAGGGAAGAGTTATTTTAAAGAAGGTGGCTGAGAAAGCCCTTTTAACAAAAGTAGGGTGCAAGTGGAAAAGGCCACCACACAGCTTTTGTGGGATGGAGCACCACAGGCAGAGAGAAGAGCAAGTGCCAAGGGCTGGAGGGAACATACCGGGCGTGTCTGCAGAGCATAGGTGTACCCACATGGCAGGTTACTCAGGAGGCCAATTATAGGAGATGAGGTTACAAAGAAGGTTGGGGCCAGATCATGTGGGGCTTTGCACACCATAGCAGCAACTTGGCTTTTTTTTTTTTTCCAGAGCATCTTGAGCAGAGCAGTAACATGAGCTCACTCACATTTCTAGAAGAGCACTCTGGTTGTTGCAAGCAGAATAGAGTATAAAATAGACTGGAGCTGGGAGATCAGCTAAGAGTTGGATCGGGTACCTTTTCCAGGAGTACAGTGTACAGATATTGTACATAAGGGAATCAGTTTATTTTTCCAGGAAATAACTTTTCTGGAAAAATAACTTGGAACCAGACCATGGGGATTCCATCTTGAGGGCCAGGTTAGTGCAATTAGACTCTATTTCGTAGACAGCGAGGAGCCATTGGAAGATTTCAGCAGATAAATGATACGATCACTGTTTCGCTTATGAAACCTACTCAGGAAGGCAGGGCTCAGACCCTGGGGCTTGAGGTGTGTGGAACATGCTTCCACCAGTCACTGGCTCTGAAATCTTGGGCAACCACTGCACCATTTAAAATTTCAGTTTCGTCGCCTGTCTGCTCATCTGCTCCTCTGCTCTCTACCCTGCACAGGGTTATTATGACAGTGGCATGATAAGAATTATGAAAAAGCCTCCAGTAGACTGTAATGCAGTGAGGGTTAAAACAGTGGCCAGTCCTACTCTGCTGAATCCTGAAGTCTGGACAGGGAGACCTGTGAGTGGGTCCCCATGCAGTGGTCACAGCTGCTGTCATGAGCTGCTGCAATGACGATGAGAGGGACAGGTGTGGAGGGTCAACGACCACCCTGGTGCAGGAAGATGCGGTAGAAGAGATGCTGCTACAGGAGACGTGGAAATCTCTGTTGAAAAGAAAGAAACCAAATAAAACTGTAGCTGGGGAAAGGGGCTGTTATAGGTGAAAGATCCCCCAAAAGTATGTGCATTGGAAACTTGATCCCCACTATAACAGTGCTAAGAGGGTGGGAAATTTGATTATGGTATTTGAAAGGTGATTGGATCATGAAGACTGTGCCCTTGTGAAGGACTGATCTCTTGGTGGAGAAATGGGCTGATGGCGATAATTATCACGGATGTGGACTGGTGGCTTTATAAGGAAAACACACAGTAGAGCTCTTGCTCACGCCATTTCTCGCCATGGGACACCCTGTGCTGCTGTAGAGAGTTCCCACCCAAAAGCAGGTCCTCACCAGATGCACCCCCTGGACTGTGGACTTTCTAGCCTCCAAAACTGTAAGAAATAAATTCCATTTTCTTTATAAATGACCCAGTTTCAGGTATTTTGTTATAAGCAACAGAAAATGGGCTAATACAGGGGGAGAGAAAGGCTACACTGAAGAGCCCTGGTGAAGTAAGAAACGTGACAGCTTGGATTTTAGAACCGAGGAATAGGAAAGAATCTAATGCTAGGGGTTTCGCTTCAAAGACAGAAAGCAGGATGAATGGTACCAGATGGGGGGCGAGCGGGAAGAGGAGGGAGGTCTACGAGGGAAGCTGCTGAGTGTGAGCATTTTAGCTGACGGTGCCAGCAGGAAAAACAGCGAGAGCTGTCTGTAGGCAGCTGGACGTGGGGGTGGCGCTCAGTTCATGTTGAGTTCAGTGGAATTGACCATAAGCACAAAAGGGATTAATCCTGAGATGACAGTTTAGACGGAGCTGTAGAGTAAATGAAGAGTCTTGAGAAGAAGATGGGGAGCGGGGAGAGGGCTAAAGACAGACCTGAAGGTACCCACAGGTAAGGGGTGGGGGGAGGAAATGCAAAGGTGACACAGGATCAGACAGAGAGAAGGGTCGAGAACACAGAACACAAAGGCATGATTTTTAAGAAAGGGTACAGTGGTCAGAACAGTGTCCAAGATCAAAGAAGGGCTGAGGAGAAGGAGACCTGAACCAACCCACTGCATTTGAATTCGGGAGAGAGGGCATGGGGGGGAAGGGGGGGAGAGACAGAGACAGAGACAGAGATGGAGAGAGACAGAGAGAGAGAGGGAGAGAGAAAGAGAGAGAGAGGCGGGGGGAGAGGAGGAGCAGGAGGGAGACCATGGGAGACTGAAAGCATAGGTCCCATCCGGAGGTGGAGGTGAGAATTTCAGGGGTTGAAATGGGGGCTTTCACCCGGGTGAAAGAGCAGGCACCGTGGACACAGGCTGGGAGTCTTCAGTGGGAGAGCCACAGAGCTGGACAGCAGGAAGGTAGCTGGAGGTGCAAGCAGAAGCAGGGGATAGGTTTTGGGGATCCCCGAACATATCAGTGGAGGAAGGGGAGGAGTGACTGGCTGTGCTCAGCAAGCGGCTGAAGGTGCCGAGCACGGACTGAGGCATCTGAGCACTCGGCAGGGGTTCGGTCCCTACAGGGTCGTGTGTCTCTGGCCTCCTCCTGGTGCTTTTGACCCAAAGCAACAACAAATTGTGTGAAAATATCTCCTGTGACTAAACGTTCCTTTTAAAGTAAACTGCCATAAACCAGTATTGGTTTATGACCAGAAAAATGAAAACCTCATGCAACGGTCTTTCTTTCATCCTTGTGGCCACATCAGCTGCTGACAATTGCCAGGACTCGGTAGCAGACCTTTCATCCGGCCGTGAGTCTTAAAGGCTCCCGCCCGGCACCTCATTCTTCACGGCCTCAATGAGGCGGGCCTCCTGACGTCTCTGGGTTACACAGCTCGCAGGTTCCCTCTTTCCAGAAACAAGGCGGCTTGTTTGCATCGTCAGTTGGTTGATGAAGGGACTGACTTTTGAGCAGGAAACAACCGTGCACGCCCGCTCTGCATTTACTTGGAATCGACAAGATCTCCTGCTCAGTACCATGGAAAATAAGAACATTTTGAGTGTCTCATAGTCTGAAACCTTGGCGCCGTAGCCACGATACAGTAAAAACCATACAGTTTTTTCTTTCAGTTTTGTGAGGTCTTTTAGGGGTCCACTCCCTGATCTATGTTTCACAGTCATTTTCAGAGATTCTGGCACCTCGATAGACATCCTGAGAATAAACTGTAATGTATTTTAAATATATATTCTTTCAAGTCAATTGTAGTCAGTCAAGGATTCCTGAGACAACATCCATATCTACGTCTATGCAATTTAAAAAGACAGTGATGCATTCCTTACGGAGCTTAGTGAGAAGCACGAATAACAAAAAGACAGACTCCCTGGCTCTCCTGCCAAACCAGAGCCCTTTTTTCTTTAAACTGATGAGAGCACATTAATATGGGTGATTGCTCTGGACCCTCAGGTCACCAGCTAGTCCTGTAATTGTGCACTCTGACACTGAAGGCCTTTGGAGGCCATGGTGTCTAGGAACTTTCTGTCTGTGGCTCAGAAGGCTCAGGCCCATGCAGGACACTGAAGGAAAGAGAGGGGGCCTCCCATCCTTTCACCGACTGGCATAGAAGACAGCCTTGCCTCCTGCCCGGTCCCCATGCCTGTCACCACGTCTGACGACAATGAACAGGCCACAGGTGCATTGTGTTCCTGCCGACTGGATGACAGCTTCTGTCAGATCCCTGGGTGGCAGGACCTCTGCCAGCCTCCCTGCTGCTCCTCAGGCCTGGAGGATGGTAGAGAGGACATCCCTGCCTGGGCGGACTGTGACCTGCCAGGCAAATCACCTTTTGCTTGTTGAGCCATAGAGGAGGCACTATATGGCTCTCCATTAGGAAGAAGAAAAGTGTTGGTTCCAACATGATTTATCTGCACAAGTGTCTCTCACCCATACATATGGACTAGGGAATGCTTTGAATTTACATATACAAAATAAAGCAGAGAAATGAAGCAATTATCCAAGGGGTGGGGAGATACTTCTTGTTTGAAACACACAGATAATTGAAGCCAAAATATGTATATGGGGAGGAGAGGGCATGCTTGAATTACAGGGATAATTGCCCCAATTCACTGCTTTACTTTGCAGACACAAAAGTGTACAGTATTTAAAGTATCGGTTATCCTCTGAAATGAAAGCCCAGCCTTTGTGAACTCACTTTATGTTAAGAAGCAGTGTCCAGAAATCCTGGAACTGGGCCAGCACTATTGTTTGCAGTCCATTTTGGTGTCACTGAAGTCAGAGAGAAATTTGTTTTAAGGATAATGTACTACGTTTTTACGATAGAGCTTCCACATTGAAGCGTGGGAAGGTCGAAATTTCATGCTATTCATGACAGGCCTTTAAGCTCTGTCTTGAGAAAAGAAAGAAGTACATTAAGCGACAGAACACTGCCAGTAAAACTTAGCTTTCAAAAGCCTGCAATATTTTAGTTTGTAGAATATTGGCATATATCTTTGACTCTGTATAAGAATTCTGCTACATGACAAACACTATTCAAACTGATAAGAATTATGTCTACAATGAAATCTCGAGTGTTTCAGATAGCATAGAAAATATTGTTGTAACCTCTAACTTGTTTTAAAAAATGTGGAAAGAAATATTCACAGGAAAAAAGGTGGATAACTCTTTAGAAAGGAGAAACAAACTTTCTGGGCAGGCAAATCAATTCTTTAAACATTCTTTCTTCAAATGATGATTTCCTTAAGAAAGCCAAGGGAAAAGAGAACGTCTTTTTTCCAGATGAGAATCAATCCAACAAAACAGGGTAAGAAAATACATAAAGACAGTTTAGTGTTGAAATCAGAACTATAGAGTGTGGGAGAAGATGAAAATAATCTTTCAGGGGATGACTTATTTCATTATAAGGATGGGATCCCCCTCCCAATTATTATTATTATTATTTAAAAACAACCTTTCTAGTACTTATTCCCAGCATTTAAAAATGATTAACCAATTCTCACATCTGAGTAGGAGGGACAGAAACATTGGCATGCCATTGAGTTCACAGGTTTGGGGCATCAGGGTTGACTCCTATAGCACGGGCTGCTGCTGGGGTGGGGGTGGGGGTTGAACTCCAACCAGTAGAGTTAGGGGAGGTAGGAGTTCTGCTTCAAGACAGTAGGTCGCTGTGGAAGCAGAAGAAAAAGCAACATTCAAAGGGTCCCAGGCCATGCTGAAAGTGGGTTGCAAAACCAAGATTTTGATTTGGACAGGCAAACTTGAAGACAGAGGTGTTGGAAGCCAAGCAACTACTTGTTCTTAGTGTGGTAGTTAAATACAGTCGGCTGGACCTTCTTATTCACAAATTCAACCCATGGCTGATTGAAAATATTTTTTTAAAAAAGCATTAAAAAATAACAATAGAAAAAAAGGTGATACAAATTTTAAAAATATAGTATAACAACTATTTACATAGAATTTGCATTGTCCTAGGTATTATCATCTAGAGATGATTTAAAGTATATGGGAGGATATACATAGGTTATATACAAAGATGACACCATTTTATATAAGAGTCTTGAACATCCTCAGATTTTGGTATCTCCAGGGTCCTGGAACTAATCTCTCACAGATACTGAGGGACACCTGTATGTGGTTTAGGAGGCCAACTGCCTGGGTTTGGATCCTTGTGTGTTTACTCACTAACTCTAAGTAGGACAACATACTTAGTCTTTCTATATCTCATCTTCTCTGCCTATCAAATGACAAAACAGCCGCAGAGGTTGTTCTGAGAATTAAATGGGCCAACACATGCCAGGTGCTTAGAACAATGTCTCACACATAGTAAGTATTCAATAACTGTCAGCTACTATTAGTTTATACTTACCTGGATGAAAGCTTGATTGTATGATGAGCTGGAGCTGCTGGACTAATGTCAGATCTATGAAGTGCCATGTGTTCCAATTCCATCATAATCTGAAATGGGAGGTGTGCTCAGCTAACTAAGCTTTTTAGTTTAATTGGAATTCAACCTGAGGAGCCAACGAAGGTCTTTGAACATGGGCATAACAATATCTAGGTGTTCATATAGGGAAAATAAGTATCAAAAGGAAAAACTACAGGCAGAGACCCCAATGGGAAGTTGTTATGGTAGTTTAGGTTTTCTCTGATAAGTCCTCCATTGCAGAAGACAGAATTGGAAGAAGTGTTAGATCTGAGAACATTATGAGAGGAAGAGATAAAACAATGTCACAAAACTGTGACTTCAAGATTTCATGTCGGGGTGTCTGGGAGAATGATTGTGCCAATTAGCACAATAAGAAATGTGTAGTATCCAAATTTAGCTAAACCGTCAATGGGACTTAATTTTTCTTTCATTATATTTAAGCAGCTGCCTCTCACTTTTTCTGTGATGGATGTGCCACCATTTACCACTTTTTTCTTAAGATACCAGGTCTGATCCACAACCCGTTAGCATATGGCTGTGTTTTGTATCAAACACAAACTCTCTCAATTATTTCTTTTTCTTGCCTTGTTGCAGTGGCTGGGACATACAGTACAATCATTTACCACTTTTTTCTTAAGATACCAGGCCTGATCCACAACCCGTTAGCATATGGCTGTGTTTTGTATCAAATACAAACTCTCTCAATTATTTCTTTTTCTTGCCTTGTTGCAGTGGCTGGGACATACAGTACAATGTGGAACAGCAGTTGTGAAAGTAGACATTTTGGCTTTGTTCTCAGTCATAGGAGGAAATATTAAGGATTCCATCATTAAATTTGATGCTAATTGTAAGCTTTTTCCTACTTCAAGTTGAGGGAGTTTTCTTCTCTCTCTAGTTGGCTTAGTTTTTATCATGCACAGGCATTGCATTATGTCAAATGATTTTGCTTTATATGTTAACATGGTCATATGGATTTTCTCCTTTATTCTGTCACTATGATGACTTACACTGGTTGATTTTTAAATGTTAAGCCAATCTTGCATTCCTGGGATAAATCCCAATTGGTCACAATATATTACTCTTTTCATATGTTGCTGGGAATTGATGTGCTAATATTCCGTTAATGATTTTTGCAGTTATGTTTGTTGTATTTTTCTCTAATTTGGTCTTGAGGTCTCTCTTGGGAGGTGGCTATAAACTCTAGCCCTGACCTAATAGGGCTTGAGGGGATTTGGTCATGGATGTTAACAATGGGACTTTCACAGTTTACATTTTTATCCTGGTGGAGGGTCTAATGCCTAATTGTCCAACCTGTGACCAGGTGCCCCTCTCATAAGAATTTTGTTTGTACTGGAAGACACCCTTGTGGCTCTTATCTGACCTGTGTCTAGTTTATTCCTGCAAAGAAATGCACTGAAGGAAAAGTTAGGTCTGATATATTTGTTGGGTGAAATGCAGAGGAGGCAACACAACAAAAGCATGTGAAATAACAGAAGCAGTTTATTACTTACAGGTCTACTAGAGAAAAAGGATACCAATGAGGGCCAATGGGAAGGTTGCAGGGACAATGCACTCAACCAGCAGGTGGGAAAGGAGAGAGAGATGGACCTATGAGCTGAGGCCTTTATGGGGGCCCAGAGCATTATCCAAGCTGGTTCCCCCTGGTGAGTTCTAACTGGTGTGTTTAGAGCAAGCAGTTGTGCATTCCTTACAGTCACATTGTGACTGAAAAATGGTCACTGTGGCATGTCTGTGCAGTTCATGCAGAATGTGGGGGTCAGTGGGGTCAGTCGGATACAAGTTGGTTGTATCTATACGTGGTGGTCTCCAGAAGGAGGTGGTTATTAGGAGTTAGTTATTATCACAGATATTTTGATCAACCACACTAAGGAACTGGAAAAACGCAGAGAATTGGAAATTGTCAAGGGTGACTAAACTCTGCTTTTGGTACAAGAAAGTTAAACATTCAAAATGGATGCTGAGGCAACAAAAAATTATAGACATTCACTACAATGTTCATGAGGAATATCAGTTTGTAGTTTTCTTTCACTGTTAAATTTTTGCCTAGTTTTCTTATCATGGTGATACATGCCTCATAGTGAGTTTGGAAGTTGCTGTGGTTTGAATGTTTTTGTCCCCTCCAAAATTCATTTTGAAACTTAATCCACAATGTGATAGGCTTGGGAGATGTGAACTTTGGGAGGTGATTGAGTCATGAGGGCTCTGCCCCCATGTATGGGATTAGATGTCCTTATAAAAGGTCTTNATCAGTTTGTAGTTTTCTTTCACTGTTAAATTTTTGCCTAGTTTTCTTATCATGGTGATACATGCCTCATAGTGAGTTTGGAAGTTGCTATGGTTTGAATGTTTCTGTCCCCTCCAAAATTCATTTTGAAACTTAATCCACAATGCGATAGTCTTGGGAGGTGTGAACTTTGGGAGGTGATTGAGTCATGAGGGCTCTGCCCCCATGTATGGGATTAGATGTCCTTATAAAAGGTCTTGATGGAAGAGTTTGTTCCCTTTTGCCCTTCTACCTTCCACCAAGTAAGGACATAGCGTTCCTCCTCTCCAGAAGATGCAGTGTTCAAGGCACCATTTTGGAAGCAGAGACCAGACCCTCACCTGACAATCAAACCTGCTGATGCCCTGATCTTGGACTTCCCAGCCTCCAGAACTGTGAGAAATAAATTTCTGTTCTTTATAAATTACCCAGTCTCAGGCATTTGTTAGCAATACAAAATGGACTAAGACAGAAATATTTAATGCCTTTTTATTTTCTGAAAGAGATTTGTGAGATAGATATACTTTCTTCCTTATACGTTTGATAGAATCTAGATCTGGAATTTTCTTTGTGAAAAGGTTAAATCTAAAATCAATTTCTTTTTCTGATATAGAACCTTTCATGTTTAACATTTCTTTGTGAGTCAGTATCACTAATTTATGTATTTCAAGGAATTTGTTCATAGAATTTATTGGACTAAATTTGTTTATCATATTATCTTATTTCCTTTTAATGTCTGTAGGATCTGTAGTGGTTTCTCTTTTCTTCGCTTTGTGTTGGTAATTTGTGTCTCTTCTTCTTTTTTTTCCCCTAGGTCAATCTAGCTTGATTGTATCAATTTTACTGGTCTTTTTAAAGAATCAAGTTTTCGTTTCATTAAATTTCTCTATTGTTTCTCTATTTTTCTATTTCACTACTTTAGTTATATCCCACAATTTAATTTCCAAATACTTGGAGACTGCAAACTTTTTTTGTTATTGATTTATAATTTACTCTCATTAC
>NW_007729816.1:151394-152209 GCF_000696425.1 Galeopterus variegatus | reverse complement strand
TTCCAAATACTTGGAGACTGCAAACTTTTTTTGTTATTGATTTATAATTTACTCTCATTACGGTCAGAGAACATACTTAAATTACCTCAAATTTATAGACTTTTAATGGCCCAACATATGATCTATCTTGCAATGTTCCTCATGCTCTTGCAAAAATGTGAATACTACTTGTGTGGAGTATTCTATAAATGTCAATAAGGCCAAGTTGGCTGATAGTATTGTCTACTTGTTCTATACAGAGGGAAGAGTGTTAAAATCTCAAACTATAGATTTGAATTTGTCCATTTCTCCTTTAGCCTCTGTCAGTTTTTTCTTCTGTATTTTGAAGCTCTGTTATTAGGCTCATATATGTTTAAGATTTTTAAATATTCTTAATGAATCAATTGTTTTATCATTATGTTACTTGTTTTATGTTTATTACATCATCATTTTTGTTTTTTCTCATTCCCCCCTTTTCACTCCTTTAGATTAATTGTATATTCTGTAGTATTCCATTTTTTCTCATCTATTGGCACACCAGCTATACCTCTTTGTTTTGTTTAATTTTTTTCAGTTGTTGCTCTGAGGGTTTTAATATGCATCCCTAACTACTACACTCTACCTTAAATTAATATTATGCTACTTAATGTTTACGAATCTTAAAACAGTGTGCATTTCGATCAGCCTCTATCCTTTGTTCTATTATTGTCTTACATTTTCATTTCTTTTTTTTTTTTGTCTTTTTCCATGTCCGGCAACGGATCGCAACCCTCAATGTCGCCCCCGTACCGGACCAGGACCGGCAACAGGATCGCAACCCTCGGTGTTGCTCCCGC
>NW_007729816.1:150417-151215 GCF_000696425.1 Galeopterus variegatus | reverse complement strand
AAAGCTGAGCTGAGAATCATTCTCTGATTCAGGTGGCAGGTGGAATGTTTAGATTTAGAAGACTCTATTACCCAAGATCTGGATTTTCTTCAAAACCCCTAACCATACTTCTAAAACGGATTTTTGATGTACCATAATCAATAGAACATAAGAAGAGGCAGTTTAAAGTATTAAAAGGAAATGAATAGAATTACCCTAAAAGTAAAAGGTTAGTGGGACTGGTGCAGATATCTAAAATTGCCTGGTTTTGAGACAATAAGAAAAAAATGAGCACAAATTTATGATATTGGGGAATTGGGGTTTTTTTTTTGGGGGGGTGGTCTAATAATGATATTGTAGTTATGTTAAAAATAAAAATTAGTTAATATGCAAAATTAGTTAATAGTGTAGTTATGTTAAAAATAAAAATTAGTTAATATGCAAAAATTAAAATAAAATTGCCTGGAAATTTTTAGGATAGGACAAACACAATTTTCTTAACTTTTACTGCAGACTACCCCATTTCTTTTGGAAATCGTAATTCTTAATCATCTTTCAGACTTTTATTATGAAAAATCACAAGAGAAATACCCCATTTTCCCTCCTATAAGTGAGAAAAACTATTTGCTAAAAAAATACTCAAAATAAAGTCTAAAGCCAAAGACTAGAAGAAAATATTTGCAGAAAACATATCTGATAAATGACAGTTATTCAAAATATACAAAGAACTCTTAAAACTCAACAATAAGAAAACTAACAATCCAATTTAAAAACAGACAAAACACCTCACCAAAGAAGATACACAGAAGGCAAACAAGC
>NW_007729816.1:148437-149730 GCF_000696425.1 Galeopterus variegatus | reverse complement strand
CACATGATCTAGTCATCACACTTCTTGATAATTACCCAAATGAATTAAAAACTTATGTCCACATAAAAACCTGTACAGAGATGTTTTTAGCAGTTTTATTCATAACTGCCAAAACTTGGAAGCAACTAAGATATCCTTTAGTAGGTGAATGGATTAAAAAAAAACTGTGGTACATCCAGACAATGGAATATGATTCAGTGCTGAGAAGAAATGAGTTACCAAGCCATGGAAAGACATGGAGGAAACTTAAATGCATATTATTAAGTGGAAGGAGCCATTCTGAAAAAGGCTACATGCCGAATGACTTCAACTATATGACCTTCTGGAAAAGGCAAAACTGTGGAGACAGTAAAAAGATCAGTGGTTGCTAGGAAGGAGGCACGAATAGGAGAAGCCCAGGGGATTTTTAGGGCAGGGAAACTACTCTGCACAATAATATAATGGGGGATACATGACATTACACATTTGTCAAAACCCATAGACTGTACAACAGCAAGAGTGAGCCCTACTGTGGAAATAAAGCCCTATGGACTTTGGGTGGTAATAACTTGTCAGTGTAGGTTCATCATTGTAATAAATGTACAATGTGGTGGGGGGTGCATGCTGGAGCAGGGGGAGGGATCATGTGGGAGCTCTCTGAGTACTTTCCACTCAAGTTTTCCATGAACCTATAACTGCTCTTTAAGAAAAAGTCCATTTTTAAGAAATTTAATAAAGAACTAGATTTTGAAGAGGTCTAAAAGCTCCCAAACCTTGTTGAAAGGCTCCTTGTCATTCCCAATTCTTACAAAATTTACTTTGTCTCAAGTCCTAAAAACAAGGAGAAGTGGCTCTAATGTCAGATGACCATTGATCTTGAGGGTCCGTGAAAGTGGGAGAAGTGGGAAAAGGCAGCTAAAGCCAGTCACGCGTTTGTCATGTAATAACTGAAGTAACACAAACACCTGTGGCCTTACAGGTCTTAAATGCTTTTATACTGAGAATCACGGCCCGAGCGCCCAGAACAGCCCATTGTGCACCGTCCTCCAAGCAGCATCCCTGAACTCTCCACGAGTTCTTCCTAGGGCTTCTGCACTTTCATCTCCTTTCCTGGCCTCATCAATATGCCATGCTGCTGCCTCTGAGCAGGCGACCTCTGTGGCCTCTGGGCTAGTTGACCTCCGTGGGTGACCACCTCTGATCCTACCATTCTGGTTTTAGGGAGGACATACAACTCAATCCTACCATTCCTTCTAAAGCAGGCCTCTCTCTGATTCCCCACCCAGCAGCTAAGCTTTGGCTAAAAATTGAACA
>NW_007729816.1:140716-148302 GCF_000696425.1 Galeopterus variegatus | reverse complement strand
TGAAAGTGGGAGAAGTGGGAAAAGGCAGCTAAAGCCAGTCACGCGTTTGTCATGTAATAACTGAAGTAACACAAACACCTGTGGCCTTACAGGTCTTAAATGCTTTTATACTGAGAATCACGGCCCGAGCGCCCAGAACAGCCCATTGTGCACCGTCCTCCAAGCAGCATCCCTGAACTCTCCACGAGTTCTTCCTAGGGCTTCTGCACTTTCATCTCCTTTCCTGGCCTCATCAATATGCCATGCTGCTGCCTCTGAGCAGGCGACCTCTGTGGCCTCTGGGCTAGTTGACCTCCGTGGGTGACCACCTCTGATCCTACCATTCTGGTTTTAGGGAGGACATACAACTCAATCCTACCATTCCTTCTAAAGCAGGCCTCTCTCTGATTCCCCACCCAGCAGCTAAGCTTTGGCTAAAAATTGAACAGGACTTTCTAGAAGGCTTGAAGACAATGGATGGGAAGCAGAACACAGAAAATGACTTAGAACCATCACTAATGTGACAGTCAGAGGCTATGGTACATTTTACAAATATCAAACTTAACGTCTGTGTAAAACACCAATCACACTGGCGCATCTCAACACCAAGCCTGCTGAGGTGGAGAGCTGGCTCTCCTGCATTCCTTTCTGCCCCACCCCCACCTCTTCTGCTGGAGTCCTCCGACAGCATGCACGGCCACAGGAATGAGGAACGGTCAGCAGGTGTAGGCTGAGTGCAGACTCAGAGTGGCTCCTATACCTTTCCTTCATTTCCTCGAACAAGCTAAGTCTCCTCCGTGTCCTCCCCACCCATAATGCATGTTGTTTCCTTTGCTTGGGCCATTTGCCCCTCTCTACCATGCTGGACTGACATTTTTTCATTCTTTTTTTCACTTTCCATGAACTATGAATGCCGTATCTAAATCGATCCTCCTCTATTGTTATCCATCACTGACCCTTTTTGCTTCTTTCAGAGCAATTAAATAAATAGTTTGGTTACTTGTTGATTCTATTTCTATTTCTCTATACTGCAAGCTTGGAGATGGCAGGAACTCTGTTTTGCTCACCACTAGAAACCTAGAAATGAGGATAGTTTTGGCACTTAGTCAATGTTCAGTAATTGTTGAATAATTGAATTAATGAACTAAAATGGCCCAGTCAAGCAGCTTTTCCCATAAAAAGAGACATTCTGCCCTGATGTGAAATCAAGCCTTTAAAAGCAGAATCTACTTGCAACTCCTAAGGGAGCAACTTTGTTCTAGCTTCAGAAAAACCTTAAGGATTGCTCTCCACAGGGCACAAACATACACTAGGAAAAACAAGAAAAACAATTTCTTGTCTTGAGGCCATTGAAGGAGCCTTTGGCTGAATCTCCCATTCTTACCAATCAGAAACAGTCATTAATAACAGTTAGGCTCCAGAAAGGAATACTGAGCCCACCCTGGCCCATAGAGGGGGTATTGGCTATACAGTGTGGTACATAGGACATCCCACTGAAAGATTTCACCTGCCCAAGTGGACTTCTTTCTTAGCAGCACTAGAGTTTCTGCCCATCTGGCTTGAAGTGAGAACCATCAGAATCACTTCTTTGGGACTTTTGGTCAAGACAGTGGAATAGACGGTCCCCAGCATCAATCTCTCCCACAAATCAACTAATTTACAACTATGAAAAAACAATGACAGCCAAGCTGGAGCTGCTAGAGCTCAGGAGAAGAGGAGGAGAGACCTACGGAGTTCATGAAGGTGGGAGAAGCCAGGATGAGAGAAAGAAAAACACCGTTCTGACCATTTTGAGACCTGGCTGCTTCCAGGCGGGAGCTGCTGAGCGTGCAGAGCAGGAGCTGGCAAAAGCCGCAGCCGTGCCCTTCAGATGAAGTTGCTTGGAGGCAGCAGGGGAGAAGAGGGCCTTGGTGGCCCCCAGGCCAGCAAGACCACTAATAGGGTTCCCATGGACCCACATAGGAGTGAAGAGCAACAACAACTGAAAAAAAAGTGCCACTCAGAGACCTGTGAGTCATTGCAAGGGACCAGCGCATGGCCTGGCACATGGCCCTGTGCACGGCCCCCCATCCAGTGGGAAATGTTTGCAGCACGGGTGGTGGGGGAGATGGGCCCACTGGGAGAACACTGGGGCACAGTAAGGACAGCTGATCTGCCTCCCAATCAGCGCAGGACCACTCAGAGGAGACCGGTCAGGAATATAGAATTGCATGGGGTGCAGTTTGATGGAAAGACTCAGGCCCAGAGCAGAGTTTCTACACAACCCAGGTGCACCAGATTTCACTAGATCCAGAAGTGCCTCTGAAGTCAACCATTAAACCCTGAGCTGCACAAAAAGCCTTCCTCAGGGAATCAGCAGAAAAGCAGCAATTTGACTCAACCACAGAGCTCAAGTGCTGGTCCCCAAAGGAAATTCCCCCATTTTAGAAGTAAGCAAAGGACAACAAATTAGTTCCAGCACAGAGCTTAAGTGGTGGGAACAGCAAATAATCCAACACAGAAATGAAAGAAAAAACAAAGTACCTGCAACTAGAGAAGAAGTTTGATATTAACTAGTAAAGGTCTCATTTCACCAAAGAACACCTACAACACATAGAAGGACAGGAAGTTCCCTGGGCTACCAAGCCAGAAAGGGGGGAGGACCAGAGGCCTCAACAATGCCCCCTGACATCTGCAACCAGTCTCGAGGGTGGGGGATGATGGCTTCAGCCACACCCCTGACACGCACAACCACCCCAGCAATGACTGAACTGTAGCAAGAAGGTCCCTGGGGTTCCTGAGCTGGGTTGGTGGGGGGCGTGACCTTATGCCACCCGCCCCCCCGACATCTGCCCCCATCCCAGCAATGACCAAGCCACTGCTGGAAGCCCCCTGGTCTCCCCTGTGGGAATGTGGGGGGAGCCACAGGCCTCAATCCTGCCCCTCCTCCTTCCTCCTTCTTCCATCCCATTTCCTTCTGCTTTCCCCTTCCTCCTCCCTCCCAACTGCTCTGCAACAAAATCCTAGAATGTAAAAAATAATATTAATAAAATTACATTTTCTTGGGCTGGCCCGGTGGCGCACTGGATAGTGCGCCGCTTGGGAAGCGCGGCGGCGCTCCCGCCCGAGGGTTCGGATCCCACATACGGACCGGTTCCCGCTCACTGGCTGAGCGAGGCGCGGGAGCAACACCAAGGGTTGCGATCCTGTTGCCGGTCCCCGGTCCGGTACGGGGGCAACACTGAGGGTTGCGATCCGTTGCCGGACACGGAAAAAGACAAAAGACAAAAACAAAATAAATAAATAAAAATAAATAAATAAATAAATAAATAAATAAAATTACATTTTCTTTTTTAAAAAAAGAATCACTTCCTTGGGTTAAACAAGAAAATGCATATATGTAAATGTGATGCTAAATGCTCATTTGGTAAAGAAGGCTGTGGGGCGTGTGGGAGTGTGTGCATGTGTTAGTGAAGAGCGCCCTTCACTAACTTACTAACTTACTTTTGATTCAGAGACTGTAAGAGCTAGAAGGGATTTAGGGATTGACAAAACCACCGCGTGGACAGATTGGAGATCAATGGATAGTCTTTTAGGGAACAGACCACGTTCAGTGAAGGAAAGTGCCTGGGAAAAATGAGTAACAGAGGACACCAGGGCTGGGCAACAGGTCACAGCTTGGGGAAATCTGCCCAGCAGTGTGTGTCCTCTTTGGGGACCCTGGTCAGCTCGGAGCAGGGAGACAGGGCACAGTGTGCAGTTTAGCCTCTCCTTTCCTTCACAGTCCTCCTTCCCACACCCCACTCTTCCAGACTTGCACAACACACAGATACAGTCACTCTGGAAGAATTTCCCAAGGCAGTGAGCAGATCAAGAGTGGTGCACTTCATTAGAGAGAGCACCCAGACGGGCTTTTTGGCCACTGGAATGTGGAGAACTTTGTTGTAGAGTGTCATGAAAAATTCACATAAACAGACTCCCGGGGAAATGAGGTCATTTATTCAAAGTACAAGAATACAAAGATGGCTTAGCTCCAAGTACCTCCTCCCACTCCCCACTCCCCAATCTTGTCTGTTCTTTGCCTTTTTCTCACTCCTCACCCTTTCAAAACCTCTTGCAAGTGATTGGAAGGGGAGAAGCTGAGGTAGAAGGAGAAGCAGTGATGGACAAAAGGAAGGAGGGGTAAAGAGAGGGACAGGAGGAGGAGGAGATAGAGACAGGGGAGGGAAGGGACAGGAGGGAGGGGATTGCAATGTGGTTAGTCCTGTGACATCCTCCAAACCAGCAAAGTATGAAAACAGGGCCATTGGTACCACTCTTATCAAAGGATATCTTTTGTAGAAAATCTACCGTGGATGCAGCCTGGTAGAAAGCTCACTGTGCCAGACATGGGTGGAGGCCCACAAGGGAAGTACCGAGCTAGTATGATTGGCTGTGTGACCCTGTGCAAATCTGCAGCCTCAGCTTCTCCAAGAGAAGGAGACAGTTGGGTGAGAGGACCCGTGTGGCTCTTTCCAGCTCTGATTTCTAGCATTTCATAATATGGGGTTGTAGGGAAAGTGAAGGAAAATAGTCAGGGTCCCTCAGATGTTCAGAATCTTGCCAAGCATTTGATGTAAATATGCACATGTGCCCAGGTGTTGTTTGGTTGTCTGACTTGCACCCAGGTGTTCCTGGTTTATCGGACTTAAGTACAAAGGATGAGTAGCTCTGACCCACAGTACCCCCTGCCCATGGGATGCTTGGGGTGGGGGGTGGAGGGTAAGGGCACGGGGAAGCTGTTGCAGCTGCTGGAGGCTGCTGCTGCTGCTGCTGCAGCTGAGGAAGCTGAGGACTGTGCTCGTGTCATCTGTCAATGGCTCCTGGGATCTTTCCCAATTACCTCGCTCACGACCTGCATGTGAGGGGTCTGTGACCCAGCTTGGCATGTGAGGGGTCTGGGACCCAGTCTGTGTAACAGGTTTGAAGGGTCTGAGCCCTAGCCCAACAGGGATGGAGGGAGAACCTCGCTGGAATAGAAGGCCCCAGCTGACAGGTATCCTTCAGGATGAAAGTTTTCATCCTATAGTAGCCTGTGTGCTATGCAGGGGTCTAGAGAACCAGAGCCAAACATCTTGTCTGTCCAAGACTTGGGGGTGATGAAAAAGACATCTATATACGTTATCAACTGATCAGAGCAAGAGGGTCCGTGAGGCCAGAGCCCTGAGAGAAGGATGGTTGGATGTAAATGTGAGGACAAGACCTTTTCTGGATGGTTTTGGAGCTTGTAGTGAGACTATAAGCTTCTGATAGCCTTTCTACTGGGATTTTTGAGAGTCAGGACTTTCAGAGGCACTAGAATGATGCACGGATGTTTCTCCGTGCATGGCTGTTCCCTTTCTTCCCAGGCCTCCAGGCCTTGGGCTGCTGCAAGGTGGGATGGACCCAGCAGAGCTGTGGATCCCTCAGACACCCATAGAGGCCCCTACCCTCCTCTGATACCAGTTGGAGCTCACACTGGGGCCTGAGGACATCTGTGCAGGCTGGAGGTGGTGCTGGGAGGTGGGATGGGCTCATTTAGGCCTGAGATGAGCCTAAATGCCATCTGCAGCTGCTCTGTGACATAGAGGCGGCAATACCTTTCTGCCTTCGGGACCACTAATGGGGCTCCCCTGGGACTGAGAGCTCGGCAGTGTGAGACCATCTCCCTTTGCTCTTCCAGAGAAGTTCTCCACTCCTACCCACCATGCCCTGTGCTGAGGAGCGGACCCTGATGCACCGCGTCAGTGGGCCGTCGCTAGCTGACACCCGCTGGGCTTGGTCAATGGGAGACATGGGCAAGAATCAGAAGAGAGTGAGTTGTGGTTATGGCCTTGACATCTTCCATTTGCCCCTCCAGATCCAGAACATAACTTTATTTATTTATTTATTTTTTATTTATTTTATTTTATTATTTTTTTAAAAAGATGACCGGTAAGGGGATCTCAATCCTTGGCTTGGTGTTGTCAGCACCACGCTCAGCCAGTGAGCAAACCGGCCATCCCTATATAGGATCCGAACCCATGGCCTTGGTGTTATCAGCACCGCACTCTCCCGAGTGAGCCACGGGCCAGCCTCAGAACATAACTTTAAAATGCTACATGGCAACCAGACGTACATATTCTAGATCACACACACACACACACACACACACACACACACACACACACACACACACACACACACATATGTGATCACTACAACATCTCTACAACACAGGGAATTCGAGAAGGTTGATATGAATGGATGTTGACAGGCGTCCTGAAGAATCCTGTCACACCTCTGCCTGCTGCCCTCCCTTTCTCATGTGAGTGGCCTCAGGTAATAGAGACAGGGCCGCTGTCTTTCTGTGGGTCTCCCTCTCATGATCACTGGCCATTTCAGGTTATTTTCTCTTGTCAAACACTAAACAGTCCAACTTTTGATCCTTCACCCCCTTGGGATGTTCCCTTGGGTGCTTCAATCTTGATGTATGTCCTATGTCAGAGCCAAAGTCAAAGGCACGTGGTGTGGAATTTGAGCCTGAAGCTGTAAAACCAAGAGTCTATTCCTTCCTGCCACAAGTCCTGCACCCGGTTCCCCCCTGGCAACCTTTGCAGGGCTCTGCGCTTTCGACTCGTTGAGTGTGTAAGACTTGAACGCGAGGCTTTCCTGCAAGGTCATGAGATTCCTCCTCCTACCAAGATACTACTTCAAAATCAAATGAAGTTTAGTTTATTAAACTTTGCCCCAGGGATTGCCTTCACAGTCAGTTTCCAGTTGCATCGGAAACGAGTTTCTCAATAGTAACAGACACGCTTCTTGGGTCTTCCTCTCTCTCACCTAGGGCTCCATGTTCCTCCCCCATGCAGCCCTCTCCTCCCTTCCCTCCCACCCTCATTTCTCCTTCCCACTCTCTTTCCTTCCTCGGCAGCTGCTGGGACCCAGACAAGGGGAGGCTCTTCTAGAAGCAGACAGATGCATCTACTGTCACATTTTCCAAAATGTGCATGAGGGTGGATGTCTGAGAGCAAGAAATCAAATCCTTACAGAATTAGGAGGGAGCCCCTGGAAGACTGTTCTCTTTCCTCCAAAGATGACTTTGGTGAAAAGCAACTTCCAGACCAAAAGGAAGGAAGAGAATCCTGTACAAAACATAAGCCAACAGACATACAACAAACCAGCGTGACATGTCTCATTGCTTATGCAGGGGCTTTGTCTTCAGAGTGAACACAGATTGACTTTGTCTCTCTACTGGTTCATTTTCAGCTCAAGACAGAGCAGAGGAAGCAAACAACTAGCAGCATGGCTTTCACTTCTATGCAAAGACCCAGGAAAAGGATAACTTAAAAGCTTAATTATTGGTTTTAAATTACTGACACGAAAAGCAGCCATGGAGGTGTTTGGAGACACAGGGAAAGGTGTTGATGCTTGAAATCCAGTTGTTTGTAGCTTCTGACCATGGTCAAAAAGCTGCCTCAGCCTCAGAAATGTCTCATCCTAACATCAGGTGGCTCCCAGGCATAACTGCATTTTTTTTTCCTCTTATTTTTGGGAGATGTTCTCTTAAGGGGGATAACAACTTCTGTTGGTTCATGCAAGAGAACCAATGTCAGGAAAAAACAGTGTTT
>NW_007729816.1:139301-140086 GCF_000696425.1 Galeopterus variegatus | reverse complement strand
GGGGGATAACAACTTCTGTTGGTTCATGCAAGAGAACCAATGTCAGGAAAAAACAGTGTTTGTGTCCTTTGTATTTTAAGACTTCCTATTTTTGGCATCCTTCCTTGAGAATGGCTTTATCTCAATGCAGAGACCAGGAAGTCAATTGTGTTGCTGGAGCATCCTTGGGTCAAGCCTCATGCACAACCTCCTCGAGAGCTGCAGACAGCCCGGCTCAGCCGCTGGCAATTCTTGGACTGTTTTCTCAGGGTTTCCCAAAAAGTCCACGTTGGAGAGTCCCAGACAGTTCACAGAGTTTCCACCTTGTCTGTAAGACATCATATTTCTTCTTCAGCTGAGAAGATTAAGCTTCAACTTATTATATATCCTTTCAATCCATCTCTATTTCTGTGTGCTCGGCCAGAAGTGGGTGAACTCTGACATTTGTGTCCCTGCGAGCAAACAAGATTTTCTCAGTTTTGTTACTAACAATAGAACAAACGATATTGTGAAAGTCTAGGGAATTTTTGTGGCATCTGGTAGAGTGGGTGGATGGGGTGATGGGTGTAATTAACATTACTGCTTCATTTTATTCTCCAAATTCAGTCATTACATGAAGGTTTTAAAGAAATGTTACTTATTAAAATGACTTGGAAAAATTACTTCATCTCTTTGTGGTTCATCTATAAAACATGAATATTTCCCCTCAAATTAAAATTTTGCCCTAAAAATAAAGGGCTGGCCAGTTTAGTTCACTTGGAAACTTCCCAAACCAACCTCAGGTCCAGAATTCAGAGGCACTGTTG
>NW_007729816.1:127543-138685 GCF_000696425.1 Galeopterus variegatus | reverse complement strand
GTTTAGTTCACTTGGAAACTTCCCAAACCAACCTCAGGTCCAGAATTCAGAGGCACTGTTGCTACTATTTAGATTTTATTGGAATAACAGAGGTTACCTCTGGGTGATGGGAATATGTGGGGCATAATTCCCGCTCCTACTTATGTACTCTTTTTTATATTTTAAAAAATTTACCATGAATATATATTATGTTGATACTGATAAAAATGTAATATGTTCAAGTATTAGTTTATCTTTATTGTCTTTATCCTGAGTGCATAGCCCAGTTCCTAGCATGTAGGATGTGCTTAATGTAATTTATTTTAACCACAAATTACATGTGTTGAGCAAGGCACTTTATCAAACACCAGGAATGTGTGTGCCTCTGAAGGACTAATACTGCCTGTTAGCAGTTCTGGAACGTTAGTACATCAGAATGACCTGGACAGCATGTTAAGCCATAGATTGCTGGGCCCACCCCGAGGGTTTCTGATTCAGTTGATCTAGAGTGAAGCGCCATAATTTGCATTTCTAACATGTTTCCGGGTGTTGCTGTTGCTGCCAGGGGTGGGGGACGGGGTAGAAGGGAGAAAACAATATTTGAGAACAGCTGATCTACATTAATTAATTGGTTAATTGGTTTTTGATGCTAGTGTGGTCATTTAACCACCAGCTATAATCTCCTTTTATTGGAGAATTTAATTCAAATCCTAAACGAGTTTAGACCTGAACTTATTCCTTCTTCATTCTCCCATTCAGCAATCATTTGTTACCCTCTCTCATTAAGGTCTGGTGACACCTAAGGATGAATGGAACACAGTCATCACCCTTCAGATACCAAGAGACATTGAGAAGCAGTAGGCTATTTTTTTAGTTCTTAACTGCCTGAATAAGAAATTAAATTTAGGAAGAAACTGAGAAGCTTTAAATAGAATGTGTTGTTCATTGTCAATTCAAGAAGATTGACTTCAATAAATGTTCTACGAGCTTAAATGTAGGGTGGTCCTTCATGAATTCAGCGGTTTAGAGTACAGGGCAAATGAGGCCAAGTTCATGAAATCTCAGGCCAGCCAATCACATGGAACCATGGGTGGAAACAAGAATAAATGTGAAGTCCTGTGTTTGAACTTANAGACCTGAACTTATTCCTTCTTCATTCCCCCATTCAGCAATCATTTGTTACCCTCTCTCATTAAGGTCTGGTGACACCTAAGGATGAATGGAACACAGTCATCACCCTTCAGATACCAAGAGACATTGAGAAGCAGTAGGCTATTTTTTTTAGTTCTTAACTGCCTGAATAAGAAATTAAATTTAGGAAGAAACTGAGAAGCTTTAAATAGAATGTGTTGTTCATTGTCAATTCAAGAAGATTGACTTCAATAAATGTTCTACGAGCTTAAATGTAGGGTGGTCCTTCATGAATTCAGCGGTTTAGAGTACAGGGCAAATGAGGCCAAGTTCATGAAATCTCAGGCCAGCCAATCACATGGAACCATGGGTGGAAACAAGAATAAATGTGAAGTCTTGTGTTTGAACTTAAAAATAAAATAAAATAAAATAAAATAACTCAAGTGCAGTTTATATAAAAAAGACCTGGGAGTTTTAATTGGCTTCTATCCAAAATCCATTTACAGCAAATCAACTTATTTAGCTTCCTAGGGATACATTTTACTAGTTTACACTGGAGGGTTAACCAGGAAGTAGCATTGCTTAAAATTAGATTTCTATGGACTCTTTGTGTGTGTGAGTGTGTGTATGTGTGTGTACACACATACATCCCTATGCACAGTAAGCAATTGATACGTATTGCTTTGAAAATTTTTCTTGGCAAAGTTATCGCAGCCATGCTCTCTGGTAGTATTTTTCAAAGTGCGGTCTATGGACTACCAGAATTATCATCACTTGGTAAACTTGCTAAAAATACAGATTCCTATTTCCTACCTCAGATTTCCTAACCCAGGACCTCTGGGATAGACCCCAGAATCTGCTATATTTTAACAAACTAACCCAGGTGATTGTTTTGCATGCTAAAGTTATAGAAGTCTTGCTGCATGTCAAAAAGAAAAAAAAAAAAGAAAAGAAAGAAAAGACAGTTTTAGGACATTTTGGAGCTTACCCACAGGCATGCTCTCAGCAGACCTGTAGTTACTCCGTCTTCTAATTAGGTTTCTTAATTTCCTTAAGTACATACCAGTCAACTATTTTCCTCCCCTCTTCCCTCCCACTTGGTCAGCCTTCAAAGTACATGGACTTGCTTTTAACCATCAACAGAGAACACCTATATTCCTGATTTTCTTTTTGCTATAGCTACTAGGAAGCTCAACCTCAAATTTGGGTCTATCATAGGCAACTGCCCAGGCATTTATGGCAACCTTTTGTGCCCCAACCTTATTCTTGGCTTCTTTTCCCACAGTTGTTTTCCCTTTCCCTCATTACATTAAAAAACTCTATTGTTCTCTCTGCATTTAGGTAAACCACCTCAAGCACTTTTGTTTCGAGTGAAGTAAGGTAGAAATAAACAATAAAAAAATAGTATCTATATTGTCTTTAGGAAGACATTATTGAATAAAACGAGGTATACTCATTGTCAAAAGAATAATCACATTAAAGCCAGGGAAGAAAAAATTTGTAAGAGTAGGATCTGTGTTCATTTTTTTTTTTCTTTTGTCTTTTTCCGTGTCCGGCAACGGATCGCAACCCTCAGTGTCGCCCCCGTACCGGGCCGGGACCGGCAACGGGATCGCAACCCTCGGTGTTGCCCCCGCGCCTCGCTCAGCCAGTGAGCGGGAACCAGTCTGTATGTGGGATCCGAACCCTCGGCGGGAGCGCCTCCGCGCTTCCCAAGCGGTGCACTAGCGCAGTGCACCACTGGGCCGGCCCCGGATCTGTGTTCATTTAACATTTACTAATTTTTATCTTTATCTAGGGGATAGATATAAAAAAGAAATATTAGGAGCCCAAATAATGGGCTTACCCTTAATCCAGATGCTGGTTGGTATTTCTAACTCATAATGATGTATATCATCACACACACACACAGAAACACACATGCACACATATATGGTTATAGGCTGAATGTTTGTGTTCCTCCTGAATTCATATGTTGAAGCCCTAAACCCCAGTGTGTTTGTGGTTTATATGACTGCATTGTGACAGGTCCTTTACAAAAGTAATTAATGTTAAACGAAGTCATAAGGGTGGGGTTGGGCTAGGGCTTAGACCCCTCAAACCCATTGTATAGACTGGGTCACAGACCCCTCATGTGCCAGGCTGAGTCACAGAACCCTCATATGCCAGGCTGGGTATAGGGAAAGTGAAGGAAAACAGTCAGGGCCACTCAGATGTTCAGAATCTTGCCGAGCATTTGATGTAAATATTCATGTGCTCCCAGGTGTTCCTTGGCTATTGTTTAATATAATTGCGCATGTGCACCCAGGTGTCCTGGGTTATAACTTAAGTATAAAGGATGAGTGGCTCTGATCCATAATGGCCCCTGCCGCCGGGATGGCCCTGGGGAGTGTCCCCGTGTCCCTGGGATGCCCTGAAAAGCTGCTGCTGCTGCTGCTGAGGACTGAGCTCATGTCATCTGTCAATGGCTCTTGGGATCTTTCCCATTTATCTAGAGCTTGTGGACCTGTACGTGAGGGGTCTAGTGACCCAGTCTATACAATGGGTTTGAAGGGTCTTAGCCCTAGGCCTGACAATACAAATGGAAACTTAGTATAACTAAAATAATGAAACATTTTGGTTTTAGTGTAGCTATTGCCTCAACTCTGCCAATTGGCATAGTCGTGTAGCTTTTCACAGACCCCTCACATGCAGGTCACGACCTAGGTAATTGAAAGAGATCCTGGTTAACAATTTCATTCCAATGGGAGCTCAGTCCTCAGCTTCCTTAGCAGAAGCAGCAGCTTATAGCAGCCTCCAGTAGCAACTGCGGTGGCCTCCCAGGGCATCCCAGGGGCACTGGCAGCAACAGTTTGCAGCAACAGCCTCCAGCAGCAGTAGTCGTCTCCCCGTGGCCCTCTGGGGTATCCCAGGGGCAGGGGACCCTGTGGATCAGAGCTGCTGGTCCTTTATACTTAAGTCTGACAACCCAAGATCACCTGGGTACACATGTGCAATTACATCGATAACCAAAGAACACCTAGGTACAGGTGCACAGTTATATTTACATTAAATGCTCAGCAAAATTCTGAACATCCCCCAAGGGAGGCTGACCATTTACTTTCACTTTCCCTACAGGTGGGGCCCTGATTCAATAGGATTGGTGTCCTTATAAGATACACCAGAGAATTTGCTCTGTCTTCACTCTGTGAGGACACAGAAGGCGGCTGTCTTTGAGCTAGGAAGAGAGCCCTCACTGGAACTCAACCATACTGGCATTCTGATCTTGGACTTCCCAACCTTCAGAACTGTGAGAAAATAAATTTCTGTTGTTTAAGCCAACCAATCTATGATATTTTGTTATAGCAGCCCAAGCAGAGTAATACATGTGTGTTTTTAAAAACAGACAAGAGTATGAAAGAAAAATATCAGCTTTTTGTTACTGAACTTCACCTTTATTATTCAATGAAAGAAGTAGGCACTTATTGAAGGAAAATAAAACCAAAAGAGGAAGAATATGCTATTTGCAACAACAGCTCCTAGGAGTTCTGGGTTAAAGTGCATGGAAAAGTACCATTCCTTCCATAACCAGGAAATATAAAGCCAACATGAAGTACCTACACCTCTGTTTAACAACCTGCAGTCCTAATTCAGCCACCTGCTTCAGTTGAAAAGGTGCTGCCTATGGCCTTCCAGCTTAAATCTGGCATTTGTCGACCCTTACATGCCAATTAACCAAAATACATATGGAGGGGTGAGTACCTGGAGTTAATTTTCTACTCTTGATACTGACATGGGAGTCAGAACTAGAAAGTGAATCCTGTATTGAGTCACCCACCAAGGCAAAGAGTGTCATTCTGGGAATGCTGGCGTCTCAAGTCATTGCCAACAGATCAGGCCAGCTGGAGTTGCTAATTAGGTCTCTGGGACAGCCCCAGGTTTAGAGCTTTTATCTACAAACAAAGTTGTACTAAGATAGGTTGGATAAATCACCTGATTGGCCCCTAGTATCCCAGAGACACTGACAGTTTTTCTAACAAGGAGACATGGGCCATGTACACTGAGAGGAATTTCTTCCAGTGGCTACCTAAATACTTCTATATAGATGCCTGAGAGGAAAAAACACAAACTGTTTTTCCTCTGCTCTCAAACCACAGCAGCCAACACAGAACAGTTCTGTGACCAGATGTGTGGGGTTTTCCCCATACACCAAGCAAGCAATCAATCAATTCTGCAGCAAACTTCTGCTGGATGTCCTCTCATTCAGTTAAATTTTGATGCTATGTACCTGTCAGATCCCATAGGTTGAGAGCTCAGTCCCCAAGACTGCCACTCCACTTCCCATGCCAATCGCAAGACCCAGGTTATTTTACCTGTGCTCCTGATCGACTGCCTGTGAATCAGGGTTCTCATGACCCCATCCTTGGGTTTGACTGACTTGGTACAGCACCTCACAGAACTTCAGGGAACACTTACTTGCATTTACAAGTTTATTATAGAGGATACTACAAAGGATACAGATGAAGAAATGCATTAGACAAAGTATGGGCAAAGGGGTGTGGAGCGATGTCCTCCCTGGACAAGCTGCCCTCTGGGAACCTCCATGTGTTCAGCTACCTGGAAACTCTCCAAACCCAGTTCTTCTTGGTTTTTATGGAGGCTTCATTACGTAGGCATTACTGATTAAATCAATGGCCACTGGTGATCAACTCAAACTTTGGTCCTTCTCCCCTCCCCAGAGACTGGGCAGTGGGACTGTAAGTCCCAACCCTGTAATCCTGCCTTGGTCTTTCCAGTGATCAGTCCCCCATCCTGAAGCTATCTAGGGGCTGCCAGCTATCAGTCAACTCGTTAACATACAAAAGACTTCACTTTGGAGATTCGAAGGATTGTAGGAGTTATGTGCTAGGAAATGGGAACAAAGACCAACTATGTATTTCACAGTATCACAATACCCTAGAATTCCTGTTGATAATCACTAGTTATTTGAATGTTCTCCGCTAGGTGGGCAATTGCCCTTAATTCCTTTCCATAACCCCCAAATCACCATGCTATAGAGAAGTGTGAACCCCCCATGCCAGTTGTTGGAGCAGCAGCTAAGGTGTCTGGGGAGAGCTGGCCATTTAAGTTCATCCCTGACACTGTATGAAGTTCCTGTGACAGTACTAGAGTGTGAAGGTAAGGAGAGAGATGAGCCTAGGAAGGAAAGAGTTAAGAAATAAGGTATATTGACGATGCAGTGAAAGGAGTTGATCAGGAGGGAAGAAACTTTTTTTACTTTTGTTAGTATAATTCTCAAGAAGAGATGCTTATGCTAGCCAGTTGCTTAGTGCTGGGCTAGGGCTCACAGAGCCTTCAAATCCGTTATACAGGCTGGCTCACAAACCCCTCACATGCCAGGCTGGCTGGGTCACAGACCCCTCACATGCCAGGTAGGCTGGGTCACCAGACCCCTCACACACAGGTCATGAGCTAGGTAATTGGGAAAGATCCCAGGAGCTGTTGACAGAGTTGACAAGTTCATTTCAACATGGGCTGAGTCCTCAGCTTCCTCAGCAGCAGCAGCAGCAGCAGCAGCAGCAAGCTTACAGCAGCCTCCAGCAGCAGCGGAGGTGTCATCCTGGGGGCTCTGGCTGCAAGAGCCTCCAGCAGCAAGTGCTCCCCCCAATCCTGGGGCATCCCAGGGGAGGGGGGTCACTGTGGATCAGAGCTGTTTGTCCTTTATACTTAAGTCAATAACCCAGGACATCTGGGTGCGAGTCAGATAACCAAAGAACACCTAGGCACACATGCACAATTACATCAGACAATAACCGAGGAACACCTAGGCACACGTGCACAATTACATCAGACAATAACCGAGGAACACCTAGGCACACGTGCACAGTTATGTTTACATCGAATGCTCAGCAAGGTTCTGAACATCTGAGGGACCCTGACCATTTACCCTCACTTTCACTACACTTAATTAATGTGCACCCCAACTGTCTTTACCATCCTGGGTAGGTGTTAAAGGTGGCCAACTTCTATCTTTAACCTCCTTGATAAAAGTAGGGATCAGGTCTTTATCCTTCACTTACTTTGTTGCCTAATCAGATCTCTTATTGATTTTAACATCTGTGTCTACAGCTTGTCACTCACATCTTTCACACTTCCTGCCATTTCTAGACTCCAGGACCTTCAGCTCTACCCCTTTGCAGCCACAACACTGGAGGGACCCACATCAATTACCATGACAAGGGGCCAGGCACTGTACTAGGACCTTTACTTACATTATTTCATATGCTCCTCCCAACAAATGCTTGACAGTTTTCCCAGTTTTCCAAATGAGGAAAAAGGCTTGGTGTGTGAGCTGCCGAAGCTTCAGAGTGAGACATTTGTTGACCCTGCCAGGCCCACCCTCATCGTAGCAGAAGTACTGCTGCATTTCTGATTTCTTGGCCCTACACCGTGCATGTCACCTCCTTAACATTTCCTCTGCTCTTCATGCTTCCCCGAGAAGTCAGAAAAAGGAGATGTTTTGCCCTGGTCTAAAACTAACCCACACCCTTCACCTCAATTCTATCCCTTTCTATTTAATAAGGTTCCTCTTCCTATTTTCCTTTTGTACCTTTAATCTTTCATTCTCCACTCATTCCTTTTCATGAAAATCCTCTATTTACCCTCTTGTGCAAAATAACCTGGAATTTGAGTAGGCAGTTCCTTTCAGTAACTGATATGGCTTCATGAAACTCAGATGCTGAAAGGGGTGACGAGATGTAAATGTTTGTAGGGAAAGTGAAGGAAAATGGTCAGGGCCCCTCAGATGTTCAGAACCTTGCAAGCATTTGATGTAAATATGCACATGTGCCCAGGTGTTCCTTGGTTATGGACTTAAGTATAAAGGACCAGCGGCTCTGATCCACAGTACCCCCCCCCGCCCCCGGGATGCCCCTGGGGGGCCCTGGGGAGGCTGTTTGTGCTGCTGGAGGCTGTTGCTGCTAGTGCCCCCGGCATTCCCCAAGAGGCCACTGCTACTGCTGTTTCTGCTGCTACTGCTGCTGTCAGCAGCTGCTGCTACTACTGAGGACTGAGCTTGTGTCGTCTGCCAATGGCTCCTGGGATCTTTCCCAATTACCTAGCATGGACCTGCATGTGAGGGGTCTGATGACCCAGCCTGGTGTGTGAGAGGTCTGGTGACCCAGCCTGGCATGTGAAGGGTCCGGCAACCCAGTCTGTACAATAGGTTTGAAGGGTCTGAGCCCTAGCCCTGACAATACAAATGGAAACTTTGTATAACTAAAATAATGAAACGTTTTGGCTTTAGTTATGAATTGCCTTAACAATATAATTGGCATAGCCATACAATTGGCATAGTCACTTAGCAATACAATTGGCTACGTCGGCAGGATTCTGACAATGGCCCTAACCTGAGAGTGTTTCATGAATGTGAGAGATGGATCAGTGTGCTGAGAGTTAGGGAAGGAGAGGGCATTCATCGCCAGAGAGGCAGAGAAGCTTTCATGAGCACCTGCACTAGAAGGCTAAGTCCAGGAGGATTTCTGCAAGCAGGAATTGGAAAGTGGGCACTAGGCAGGGAAATAGCATAAGAAGATGCACAGAGGTAGAAAAGCCTAGAGAGTATCTGGCAAAGGGTATCTGCCAATTTGAGTGGGCACTTGTAACATCTGGGGAGTAGTAGAGGACAAGGCTATATTGTAGAGGGTTGTGAACACCATCCTAGGAATGTGCCTTGTAAGTAGTACATAGGAAAGTGACATTGTGAGAATGTGAATTAGGGAGATTATTCTGGTGGCAAAGTTCTGGATGGACCAGAATATGAAGATATGAAGGTGGGAAAAAGACTATCGCAATAGTCCAGGTAAGAACTGCTGGGTTCCTGTCCTTGAATGGTAGCAGTAGAAAGGGAACAACAGAAGTGTTTAAGAGACATTTTGGAGATGAAAGTCACTATTATCTTGGGTAAAGGAGAAAGAAATATCAAAAGTATCTTTGAGTCGCAACTTAGGTAGTGAGAAAATGGCAGTGTCTTTAACAAAAATGGGAAGTCATGAAAAACAAGTTTAGAAGGTAGGACAAGAGTTCAATTTTAAATATGTTGAAGATATCAGTGGGATATTCATGAAGACACTGAATCCAGCAGGTGCACTGAAATCTGGCTTGTGTCTCTCAAAGCAGAGCTGGCGATCAACGTTTGAGAGCATTTGCCTGCAGGTTAAAGCTCTCAGTGTGGAGCTGAATGTGAGAGGCTGAGCTCACCCCTTAATCTACCCTGTTAAGGCATGTGGTGGGTGCTCAAAAACTCTTGGAGAAATGAGTGAATTGTGAGATGTACAATATATGTTTGCTGAATTAATGAAAAATTAATTGGATGGATGAATTTATGAAGTCCTGTATAGATGAATGAAAAGAGAGAAAGACTGAGGGCATACTACTGGAAGGATAATGTAAAATGTATTTTTACAAAGGTTTATCAAGAACTTGAAGAAATCTTCCATAAAAAAATAGCTGGGAGGCTGTACTGCAAGCATGCCCTCTCTTGGACCCATGGGGATTTCTGGGACATTGCGGAGGTTTTCTGGCTCGTGAGCCTCTGTTTCCTGGCTGCAGTCGAGTTTTGGGCCATCTTTTGTTTCATTCAGTTTTAGATCAGAAGATCCTCTTGGATGCTGGCTCCCAACTGGGAAATGGAAACTATGCGTGCTGCCGTGAAGGAAGCCTTCTGCATCTGGCAGGGTCTCTAGGCTGGAACCAGCATAAAGAGGATATTAGGAAATAATCAAGCAGGCCGCAGTCTTGGTGTCTTTCATTGTTAGAATTTCAGTCGCTAGAAGGATGTCTAAAGCTCTTCCTGGTTTACTGCCTTGAAAATTAGAAGAAAAAAAATCCAGCAATACTCCATATAGCTCAAATTTATCAGCAAGAGCATGCCAGCAAGCAGGGCTGTGTAAGAATCTGGGAATAGCGCAGGATGGCACAGGGATACACATGGCCTGTCAGGACGTTTTTCCATTTGCTCACTGCTCTCCTGGCACAGGCTTGAGCAGCAGAACAAAGCCTATTTTGTGCTTCCCAAAGCACCCCTGCTGTACTTTTGAGGGTTTTTCCTTTCCCCAGAAGCATGCTTGAGGGATCTTTAGCCCTTTCCTTCCCTTCAAATAAATTAGGCCACTGTTTTGCTGGCATTTGGTATAATGAGAAGCCATATAGATTTGACACAACAATTTTTGCATATCTAGTGGAGGAGGCAGAAACTTGTGTACCGTACTTTAAAGAGTGTACTCCCTCTGCTCCAAATATATCCCCAACCCAAGGGCTCGAGTATCTGAAATGCTGCTAGGATATTTTTATGGAGTAGAGGTCATCTGTCCATAGGTGCTCTTGTGCTATGGGCCTTTGTCTGTCACCTCCAGCGAGTGGTGATCTGATATGGCCTGGAGAACTGCAAGGACAGGGCAGGAGGCACCCTGCTGCACATACTAACAACACTCGTTATTTTAGAAAGTTCCAGCTCACATTGAATTAAAATCCACCTCCCTGGGTTACATTTAATACTACTTCCACATAAGAGTCCTTTAAATATTTAACGAGAACTAGTATGTCTCCATTTGCCAAACTAAATATTTTCAGATGTTTCTCATTGGTCAGGATTAATTGGCACAGATTAAAGCAGATATTATCCCTCCCCCTCCCTCCCTCCCACTTGTTCCTTTTAAAATTTCCCCAAGTATTTCTGCATCTATATATGCCAGAAACTATGCTAGACACCTTTTCCTATTATACAATTTGTACACTGGTGTTTTAAAGAAAAGTATAGAATTTAATGCGTAGACTGTGTGAGATCATGAAAGAGCATAGACTCTGGAGCTATGTGGATCTGAATTTAAGTCCCAGTTGTGTCCTTCTTTCTAGCTGTGGGATCCCTTCAAGTTTCTTAGACATGATGAGCATCAATTTCCTTCTTCATGATATGGAGGCAGTGATCCATTTCTTTTTTTTTTTTTTTTTTTGGTCTTTTTCCGTGTCCGGCAACAGATTGCAACCCTCAGTGTC
>NW_007729816.1:126213-127186 GCF_000696425.1 Galeopterus variegatus | reverse complement strand
GCGGGAGCGCCGCCACGCTTCCCAAGCGGCGCACTACAGCAGTGCGCCACTGGGCCGGCCCCAGTGATCCATTTCTTGCAGGGATAGAGATAATGTATGCAAATTGCCCGGCACACCCCATAGACTGAGCAGGAGCTCAATCATTGAACTATTTGGCCTGTTATGCCATGTCTTTTGGTCAAATAAGAGCATGCAATAGTCTTGATCATCAAAGGGTTTCACCTACAACCATCTGTGAGCTTCTGCAGCATGCTATCTGTGTTTTTATTCAAGTTATTGATAAAAAATGTTGACCAGATGCTTCCTGGGAAAGAGCTCAGTGACCCTCTCCAAGGACATTAGCCTCTTGTGCCTTCATTTTGTTAATAAGCATTTTTTTGGTCAGGGACATTGAACTGGTTGTAAATAGCACTGTGCTCTTTTCCAGTCGGTATTTCTTTATCTCTTCCATGTGGCTATCTGCTGAAATCCAGATAGTCCATGTTTACATCATCTCCCCGATTCAGTAATCAAAAGATCCTCTGTTTCTCTCCTATGAGTTCTTCTTTGAAAGGCAAATGCTCCTGGGAGGCCTAAGATGTTGTATTAATCCCCGCTAAAATGTTAGTGGTCGAACAATCCCTTTTGTATCTGACTCAGGTGGGAGTGGGAGAGTCATGGGACCCTGGGGGAGGTGAAAGGAGGGTTGTTAATATAAACGTAAAAAGTGTGTATCCACAGCAGGATGGGGAATGATAACAAGTGTTATTGACTTAGCAAATGAGCTCAAGAATGGACCCAAGCACAGAGCCACATTTTACATAAAGAAAAAGATGTGTCGGGTTGAGCCCGTGGCGCACTCAGGAGAGTGCGGCATTGGGAGCGCAGCAGCGCTCCCGCCTTGGGTTCGGATCCTATATAGTGATGACCGGTGCGCTCGCTGGCTGAGCACGGTGCGGCCGGTCTCAAAAAAGGACAAAAAAAAAAAAAAAAA
>NW_007729816.1:105009-125825 GCF_000696425.1 Galeopterus variegatus | reverse complement strand
AGGTCATCTCACTCTTGCCAGTGTCAGAACTGGGCCCAGGTGCTCTGTACAGATGGCCTATCACAGAAAGTCTCCTACCCCACTCCAAAGGCCAGTGATGTGTAGCTTTAGGAACCAGCAATTACTCTGGGCAGAGCGTGGTATAAAGCACCCAAGGTGTGTGAGGACAGAGGTGGGGTAGCATGGTAGTGTGCTAGGGCTGCCATAACAAAGCGCTGCAGACGTGGTGGGTCTTAAACAACAGGAACTCATTTCCTCAGTGTTCTGGAGGCTGGAAGTCCAGCATCAAGGTTTGGCAGGGTTGGCTTTTTCTGAGGCCTTTCCCCTCCGGTTATAGATGGCTGCTTCTCCCTCTCTCTTCACATGGTCTTTGTCCTGTGTGTGTCTGTGTCCTAATGTCCTCCTTTTCTTCTTTTTTTTTTTTGTTGCTTTTATTATTTTTAATTGACACATAATAATTGTACATATTTATGGGCTACTGTGGGATGTTTACATACACATATAAAATGCTTAAAAATCAAATCAGGGTAATTAGCATATCCATCACCTCAAATGTCCTCTTCTTATAAGGACCCGGACCCAGTCATATTGGATTAGGGGCCCACCCTATGACGTCATTGTAACTTAGTTACCTCTTTAAAAATCCTGTTTCCAAATATCGTTTCATTCTGAGAAAGTGGAGGTTAGAACTTCAACATGTAAATTTTGAAGGGACACAATTTAGCCCACAAGAGGTAACAAGAAGTATATAGGGTATAAGGAGAAGCAGAAGGTATGCAGGGGCCATGCCAGATTCATTCATGCCACAGTTATCGGTGCCCATTCTGTACCCAGCCCTGAGCTCAGTTGACCATCTGTCCCATCACGGCCAAGTAGGACACCTCTGGGGGCTCTGCAACTTTTCCGAGTCCCACCAGTGCTGGTTCCATGGAGCTGAGAGAAGGAAGTGTCTGTTCTCTTCGGTGTGCATAAAAATCACTTGCAAAACTTGTTAAAGCCCAGGCACGTGGATCTTGTCCCAGAGATCCTGATTCTGGGGGGGCCCAAGGATCTGCATCTCCATCAGCATCCCAGCTGAGAGTGATGCTACAGGTCCTCAGACCACACTTTGAATAGCACTGCCATACGATATGCTGGGAATTTGTGCTCCTTAAATCCGGTTCCACTTCTAGTATTCAGCAGCCTGTGAATTATGAACAATATGTATTCTAAAAGCTGTCTTCCTCGTGTTAGGCCAAGAGTGCAAACCAACAGGACGTTGTTCATTTTACAGCCTCCAGTGCTGGGGTTGCACACAGAGCTGTACAGTCCATTCTCAGTTTCTCCTGAAATGCTTTTAATCCTCTTGCGCTTGTACAGGAGAAGACCGTGAGTGGTAGAAAGGTGCTTGTCTCCCTTGTCTGAAAACAGGGCACGTGACCACCATGCTTTAGTGCTCGATGCTTCCATACTTAGTCTTTTGCATCTATACAATAAGAAGACAGTCAGCACCACTGATGGAAGAGAACGTGGTGGTGCTGGCAGGACTCACTTCCCAAGTGCTTAAGTCTTGAGTATTTGGAGCTAAAAGAAGGGTCTGTTTCGTGGAATTTCATCTGAAAGCAGGTCATTTTGTATTCAGAACAGCTCTTCCAAAGAAGTAGTTATAAATAGTCATTTCACAAAAGCCCATTTAACCTGTAGTGTGACTAAAGTATTTACATCATTCCTAACCACTGTGTCTTAGAGGAAAGTGCTTGCCAAATTCCAACCAAGAATACCCAAAGCGAACATTTCCCTCAGTGACTTGGATGGGGGAGGGGAGAAGAAGGAACCTGTGAGTGCAGCTGAGATGACAGAGGAGTAACAGCTTGTGACAACACAGTAGCATTTTATAAAGTAGGAGTCGGGACTGTGGGCATCTCACTTACATGCTCTTGAATTCATTCACTTGTTGGAGCTATCTATGTATGGTGATTATTTGCTAACAGAGATTATATGAACATTATCATTTACTGCTCTCTAATTCAGGTGTGTTAATCTTGTCTCCTCAACTAATGTATAAAGTCTTTAAGGTCTAGCACCATGTATGATAATGTCACTGTCTTTTGAGGTGGCCTCTTGAAAGCCAATTAATCACACTCTTTTATGGCTACTAGGTCCCAGCAGAGCTCAGCAGTCCCATCATCAGCAGTAGTGAAATCAGGTGGTGAGACTGGTTGAGTTTCCTAGGCAGGGGTCAGTGAGATGGCTAGGATATAAAGGAATTGAAGGTGTTGGCCATGGCAAGAGGACAGATAGAAATTTCACTGGTCATGCTCTGCTGGTAGTTTAACTTCAAAGAGAAAAGAGGAAATGACAAAATCATTTCCTTTGATCTCACAGAAATTAGACTAAAGGGGAAGTGTCTAGAAATAGCTTTATTCACTACCAGCTGCTCTTATGGTACCAGGATAGGTTGATGTAGGATCATGGAGACAGGGCAGTGAAATTACTAGACATTCCCAGATTGAATAGGACCAATGTCCATTCTGGGAGCATCTTGGAGGTGCAATGGGCCCAGAGTGCTTAGTAGAATGAGTTGGGTTTGCCCAGGGAGGCATCCTGTTTCTGTCCCGTGTGTGGTGGTCTTGTGAATGGCATGGCCCACAAGTCATTCAACTCCAAAAGCTCTAAACTTTAAGTGCTCTGTAACTTCAGGAGATAAAAAAAAAAAAGTCTTAATTGTATTCTTTCTTTGGAAAGAGGCCCACAAGTCATTCAACTCCAAAAGCTCTAAACTTTAAGTGCTCTGTAACTTCAGGAGATTAAAAAAAAAAAAAAAAAAGTCTTAATTGTATTCTTTCTTTGGAAAGATTTTTTTTTTTTTTGCCATAGGGAAAATAACACTAAACTAGTAGTCAGAATATTTGGGTTCAGATCTCTGTTTTCACTCTCATTGTATGGCATTAAGGAATTCAATTCACCTCTTGGTATCTCACCAATGACCTTCAATATTTCTTCTAGATCTAATTGTATAATTCTGTTATTATGCATTGAAGTTAACCAGGGAAATAAGATCAGGAAAAATGACATTAGGCAAATAACTTTAGGGAAAGAGACAACGATGCTATTGTCACCATTTCTACTCAACATTATACTGGAAGTTCAAGCCAGTGCATCAAGGGAAGGTAAAGAAACAAAATGTACAAGTATTGAAAAAGAAGAAATAAAACTGATGACGTGATTATATGCACATATATGCGGAACTCCAAAAATATTTAACAAATATTAGAATCAACAAAATAAGTTTAGCATGAGCTGGACCTGAGAAACCAATTTCATTTCTGTATACCAACAATAAACAGTTGGAAAATGTAATTTAAAAGATTCTATTTAAATTGTATAAAAGACATGAAATGCTTAGTAATAAATCTGACAAAGATGTACAAGACTTCTTTGTTCATAAATAATCATTAAGATAAATTAAACCTGGGCCGGCCCGGTGGCGCACTGGATAGTGCGCCACTTGGGAAGCGCGGCGGCGCTCCCACCCGAGGGTTCGGATCCCACGTACAGACCGGTTCCCGCTCACTGGCTGAGCGAGGCGTGGGAGCAACACCGAGGGTTGCAATCCCGTTGCCGGTCCCCGGTCCGGTACGGGGGCAACACTGAGGGTTGCGATCCGTTGCCGGACACGGAAAAAGACAAAAAAAAAAAAAAGTCTTTTAAAAAAAAAAAAAAAAAAAAAAAAAAAAAAAAAAAAAAAAAAAAAAAAAAAAAAAGATAAATTAAACCTAAATAAATAGAGGGGTATACCACATTCATGGATTGTCATTATCGTAAAGATGTTAGTTCTCCTCAAATTGATATATATATTCAATGCAATTCCAATCTCAATAAAAAAAAATCCCAGCAAAATTTATGAAGAAGAAAAAGTGTGGATAAAATTGTTCTCTTGTTTATAAAGACCTGTCATAAAACTTGGTATTGGAAAAATATAGTGAAATAGACCATGTAACAGAACACAGCCCAGGAACACTGACACACACGTATATTTATACTCATATGTATGGTATTTATGGAAAAGGTGGCACAACAGAATAGTGGGTAAAAGATGGTCTTTATTAAATGGTGCTAAAACAAAGAAGAAAATACCACAAGGGCTGGCCAGTTACCTCAGTGGGTTATATCATGGCAACTGGATATCCATATGGAGAAAAGTAAAATTTATCATTTCCTTTTCATACCAAAACCAGAAGTTCCAGTTAAATTAAGATTTAAATGTGAATGGTAAAGCCACAAAGCTTTATGGGATAATTTAGAATATCTTTGTGACATCAGGGCCCCCCAAATTTCTGAAACAAAACACCCAAAGCACTGAAACTACAAAGAAAATGTTGGGAGAACAGGAAGAGAAACTAGGACAGAAGCCCAGCGAACACCAGTGAAAGGCAGAGGAAATGCACCTGTGGTTTGAACTGAGAAAAATGACCTGGGAATCAGAAGGAACGTGAAGGAAGTGTGGGGTGTGAGCCGCCGAGGGAGGAGACGGTGTGAGGTGGGAGCGTTCCCAGTGTCACATGCTGCCAAGGATGCCAGTTACGTAAGGACCGAGAAGAGTCCAGCGGCATTAACGAGAAGAAAGGGACATCGGTGAGCGCGGTTGGAGGGGAGGGAGAAGCCCATGGGACAGACTGCAGGGGTGAGGAGAGGCGGGCGGCCAGGGCCGAGGGCAGATCAAGCTTTCAAGCCTTTCACCCTTGCAGAGGTGGCGAGAGATGAAGTGCTCATTAAAGCGGGTAACAGTTAAGAGCGATGATTGTTATCTGTAATGAGGAAGTCATGAGTCTGTTTAATGCTGATGAGAGAAAGAGGGGAGGGAGAAGCCCATGGGACAGACTGCAGGGGTGAGGAGAGGCGGGCGGCCAGGGCCAAGGGCAGATCAAGCTTTCAAGCCTTTCACCCTTGCAGAGGTGGCGAGAGATGAAGTGCTCATTAAAGTGGGTGACAGTTAGGAGCGATGATTGTTATCTGTAATGAGGAAGTCATGAGTCTGTTTAATGCTGATGAGAGAAATTATAGTGAGGAGGGGCTGGGACTTGAGAGAAGACTTAAGGAGAGAAGGAAGTGGGGGTAACTTGGCAGGAGGTCCCTGAGAAGGCAGGGTCAGGGGATGTATCTGAAGCACCGTGGCCGGGGGAACCAGCCTTAGACAACCCAGGAGAACCTCTCCTTTGGTCATGGGAGGATGGAGGAAAGGATATAAGTGAATGCAAGTTAGTTTGCAAGCTTGGTGTCAGGAGTTAAGGGGCTTTTCTGATTGACGTAGGTTCTATTTTGTGCTAAATCCTACTACTAACAATTATTAGCATTTGCTATGTACTTCATTATTCTAAGCATTTTGTCTGTATGAACTCACTTTATCCTCTGAACAGCCTTAGGAAGGGCAATTCTATGATCGCATTTTAAAGCCGAGGGATGGGAAACATGGAAATAGGTTAAGTAGTTTGCCCAAAGTCACATGGAGCCTGAATTCACACCAGGCAACTCTGGAACCCACTCTTGACCTCACCACAGTTTGCCTTCCTTCTCTGTAAAGGAGAGGATTAGATAGTGGACTGTCCTCTAAGAAAACACGGAGGGCTTTCTAGGCAGTTCGGGGGCTCCGGGGAGGCTGGGGACCATGCTGTGTTGTTCACAGTGACAAGAACTTCTGAACATGTTCCAGGTCAGGAATAACCAGAAATGAGACTGGCTTCCCAAGAAAAGGGAGAGCTTTTTGGAGGGGGATCCAAACACAGTAATAAAAGGCTGTTCAAAGACCAGAAGCTACTCAGTACCGACTCTTGACAATTATGTTGTTAATTGTTAATTTTTTAATTTTTATTTTTTTAATGAAAGAATGTGCTCTTCTTTAGAATTACCCTTGGAGAAAAAGTTAGAGGGAGATTCTAGCTCCAAATTGTCTTTTGAAATGGGTAAGTGGTGGACAAACAGGATCTAGTAGACTTATGAAGAGGAGAGGGGAAGCTAAGCCTTAGGAAGGGGCGGAATGAAATTGTGCACTTATTGGCCAAATTATGCATCTTTAATTTTATAGGAACACTGTGCTTCATAGAGAACTGCTGAGCTGTCAGTGTCATTTGTATACCTGGGCAGGCACTCAGGGGCACCCTATAAGCCAACAACTGACTCAAAGTTCTGGGTCCCACAAGCTGGTCAGACATAAGTATTCTCCCCTCTCCACACCTCCCGTAGGTTAACACACATTCTCAATAAACTCTAGTTGAGTGACTGGTTGACCCAATGACTGGAATCTTTTCCCATGCACAGGGGCTAGATTTTAAAAATTGAGATGAAATTGGAACAACTTAAGACTTTTTCATATAAAAGAGAAAATGCTTTATGAGTTTTTATTTTTATTTTTTAACATAACCTCAAGTTTTATTGTCTTCGCAATAAAACAAATGATGCAGCTTAGAACTGGATCACTTGGCCCTTTCTCTCCTTACCTCCTTCCAGTTCAAAATGCTTACATCTCTTAACAGTCAGCATTCTTTTAGCTCTGCAGTTAGGTTCTACACACTCAAGCCTCAGCACAATCTTCTCCTTAGTTTTAGCCTTTTTTCTGGAAAATCGGCTTAGTCTGCCCACCATAGCCACTCTGCTTCCTGTCATAATGCCGCTTTCCCTGGGCATACAGAGAATCCTTGCCCTCTTGTACTGTGTCACTTTGTGGGGTTGGTGCTTGCCATGCTTCTTACAGAAAGTCTGCTGAGTTTTAGCAACGTTCACCATGTTTGTGGGAGTGCTATGGGCATGGCTCTATGAATTTTTAAAGTGTGCAGATGGTACCAATCTTGTATATATAGTCAAATGTTGATCAGATGTTAATGAACCAGAAGATCACCAGGAACTCGCAGAATGGCCAGAGAGTAGTGTTGAGTTCGCATGGGTTAAAAGCAAATGAACACATGCAGGGGGAATGAAGCTGTCTCATAAGTGACCAATGCTAAAATAATTGCCACAGCCTAGAAGAGGGTTTAGAATCATCTATAAAATGATCAACCCATTGTTTTTTCTGGAACCAGAAAAAGCAGCCAAATAGTAAACATCACTAAGAAGGGTATTGGAAAAACAGGAAGATTGTTCTCTTCTATAAAATTTCCCACACGCTTGAAATTCTACAATGAATAAATTGTACTCATTACCTCCAGCAAAGATCAGAATGAGAATATAAATACATTTTCACAATTAGTGTGGAGTGATTTCTACCAGAAAGAGCAATAATACACCTGGGACTGGAGGGTCTAAAGCAGGGACAGCTTGGAAGGGGTTTCTTGAGGAAGGGCAGCTAAGACAGAGATCCCAAATATGTTGAAAGGAAGCACGACATGGGTTAGGAAAATTTTGTAGAGGGTCAAAGAAGGATAAAGTCAGAATGGAAATAGAAAATTTAACCAAGTTTGGGGGCCGGCCTGTGGCTCACTTGGGAGAGTGTGGTGCCAAAAATTTAACCAAGGCTAGAGGATGAGAGAAGGTTGAAATGGTTTGGATTAAGTAAAATGGTTCAGAACTAAGTTCATGGACTCCAGTTCTCTTTTATGATATAGATGTGGTGGCTGAAAGGACAGGTGTATAGAGAATGTCAGGGGCATGCTGGGTTATCAAGGAAAATGGGTACTTTTGGTTTATAATTCTAACATTTGAGAGATGACAACCATGTCTTTCTACAAGGTGTAACTTGTAGTCTTTGTCAGACACCAAGCCCTGGATTAGATGAAACAAGGCTCTGTGCAAGTATGGAAATTATTTTGGTAACCCAAAATGTGAATTTGTGGAACCCAAGACACACCCTTATTTGAATACAGACAGAAAACATCTTTGAAATCATTGTAAATTGTCTGGCTCTGCATTTGTTTAGATTCTTCATACTAATGCTTCCTTCATAGGCGATATAACAGAAAAGACCTGAAAATCATTTTTCCTTCAGAATGATCACATGCTTTTGCCGTCTCACATTGAGAGAAACATTTTTTCTCTTCTGCTCCAGTAAAGAGCTCTGCAGTTTTTCCATCTGTTCAGTTTGTGGTGAATTGCATATAAAGTGAACTAATGAAAATAACCAAATTGGCCACAAAAAACCCCACACAAGATTCCTTAGATGTCCTCACCCAGAGGAACTGCTAGGTTTTAATTGCTGCTTTAGGACTCTTGTTTTATGTCTGCTAACCAAGATAATCATAAAATAATGTGACATTTCATTTTAAATTTTCTATTAAATAATTACCAAATATTATGGTTTTAAATTATTTGGCATATATCTCTGCCCTTACGATTAATTTCTTCTACACATTTCTCTTTGTAAACATTTGCCCATTGCCAAACATTATAATGAAACAGTCCTCTTGAGATTTTCCTACTTTATTCTTACGTCCAAATTGTGTTTGAAAGTCAGAAAATTCTATATTGCTCCTTCTGTTTAGGAATGGAAGCTAGTTCAGGATTGTATTTTATGTCATTCTTAATAGAGTAGGAAGGATATTTGATGGTCTCTTATTTTTATTTAAAAATAAAAAACTTAATATTTTTTCCAAGAGAGAAGATGACTTCTCTCAGAATGCCTATCTGCTCCTCAAATCTGGGGTATCTCATGCCTAATTGCATGTATTGCTGCTTTTTAATACCTTTTCATTTTGAGCATTAGAGTTGGTGGAAATAAGAATCTTGGAAAAAGGAAATGATTACGTGCGCTTTGTAATGTAAGACCACCAGTATAGAATTGAGAATCAGAATCAATTTTCTGAATAAATTCCATTAGGGAAAAGAAGGTTGCATTTTTGAAAAACAAAACAAAACAAACAAACAAACAAACAAAAACCCAGGTCCAGCATCTCTGCCTTGTGTGGAGACTTGAGGGATATTCCAAGCCCAAATCTCCTGTGATCTGTGGAGAGCGGGAATGTAATTGCCCTGTGTGTTTCAGTTCACAATGGGAATTCTTAAAGTATAAATAATCACAAAATCCACTTGGGTCTGGATGCCAGATATAAATGAGGTCACAGGCACTTGTTACACTCAAGTGGCATTACTTTTTGTATTAAGTCTGTATGTTTGAATTATGGGACCCCTTCTGACGTTTGCAGCCACCTAGATACATCTGTATCAGGTCATGAATAACCTTCCCTGTTTATGCAAAATCTCTTTGGAGAATGGAAGATGCTTAGCAGGGGTTTTACGGGGAATCAAAGAAAAGGCGTGTGGCCTCAGGCCCCCTTGCTGGAGGTGGGGAAGCAGAAGGAAAGTGAGTGTTCCTTGGGGGATTGTGAAGAAACATGGAGTCCCAGGGCTGGACTAGCCAAGGAGAAGCATGTACCCAGGATGGTGGAAACCATCATAGCAAAGGATGGAGCAGGTAAGTGGGGACAAGCTTTAAAACTTAGGTCTGAATTGAGACCATGAATATCAGAATTACTAAAAAAAGAGCATTATGGTGCCAGGGGCCAAATTTGAGTATGATAGGTATTCTGGGAGACACACACTAGGACCCTTGCCCCTAATATAGGAGACAAAACTAATAAAAGACAAATGGGACACATTGGGGAACACAGAACACAGCATCTTTTAAAATGCCAGATCGTTTGTCTGATGATTCTGTTTTCTTGATCAAGCCTTGCCAGGTTAGCATTCCAAATCCTGTCTACTCTGAGATCCACAAGTGGGTTAGCAACTCCTGGTAGTCCCTGGGAAAAAGCTTCCTGGTCCAAACAGATGAACTTCCTTCTAGACACAGGTCTAGACCATTCTTCCACCAATGAGATGTGATTTTTTTAAATTAATTAAAACTACTAAGTAAAAAGTTTGATAAGGTTTCTAATTATTAATTTTAGCCAGATGATCCATGTATAGAAAGATTTTACAAAATACCCATTGAAGAAAAGTTATGGTTTAGCTTTCTAATTTTCTGCTGTTATCAATTACTGCTCAGTGTAACCACTCTTATGTGTCCTTAATGGATTCTAGAATGTCAGGATTTGTTCCAGTCTCCTAAATTTGTGGGACCTTCATGCAGTTTTGCTCCCAACGCACTCACAGAAGGCTTCCATTTGGCCCGGGCTTGCCATGGATCAGGAAAGACCATGAACGTGGACTCGTCGGGAGAAAGCCCTCATGCACTCCAGGCTGTGTGTTTCCTCCATCTCTTCTGTCTAAAAGGAAGAGAGAGAGCTCCAGCCTTGGGAACAAATCTATGTTGTTGTTGTTACTGCTGCTTAAAACAAACATTGTACCTCTGAATTCACTGTAAGCCCTCTCCATCCCATCAACTAACTAGGCACACTGCTCACGTCCTTACACTGACTCGCAGAGGTCCTGGCATGTAGAGAACTGGTCAGATTAACCTGATTTATATTAGAGTTTTAAAATTGTTATTTTTGAATCATTTTTGTTGAGGTATAAATTATTTAAAATAAAATGCGCCCATTTAAAATGTACAGCTTGATGAGTTTTGACAAATGTACATATACAGGTCACCCACACTCCTATCAAGATATAAATCATTTCCATCATCCAGAATGTTCTGTTTGCCCCTTTGTGATCACTCCCCAGCCCATAGACAACCAGTGTTTTCTGTCACTGTAGATTAGTTTTGTCTTTTCTAGAATTTCATATAAATGCAATTATGCTGTTTTTACTCTTTTGTGTGTAGCTCTTTTGCTCAATATACTGCTTTTGAGATTCATTCATGTGGTGCGTATCAGTATCGCATTCCTTTTCATGGCTTTTTATGGATGTCTAGAGGGAAAGAGACTATCTCATGCGGCATGTACTGACTATTAAGGAGAATTTAATAAAGATCTGAATTTGTCTGTCAGGTACTCTTGCATAATCTATTATGACAAAATAAAATCCTGTAACATCTCCTTTGGCTGAAATAAATGTATGGCTTAAGTTACAATGAAAAACAAATTAAAGCATTGGCTTAAACTGAGACACATGTGCTGAATTGTCATGCACTGACTGATTTTAGAACATATTTTTACTGTCAGTTAAAGCTATGTATGACTGGACTCTTTCACATGAAATCTTTTGATCCCAGAAGAATTTCCAAATGCTAGAATTTGTGGGAGTGATCTCACAATCTTTCTCTTTAAGTCTTTATGCTTTGTGTTTAGAATATCTGGCCTCAAGATTTTTGTCAGCAATTTTAAAAGTTGTTGTGTTTTCTGATCAACTATAAGGCTTTATAATACAGTTTTAATTTTAATTACTAGAATACTGTTGAGAAAGAAATAGGAAAAATTCACTACACATCAGGTCTCATCCTCTCAGGAACTCTAAGAGCATGTATTACTATCCTGACTTGGTGGACGAGGAAACTAAGGACTGCAAGGCAAGGCAACTTGGCCCAAATCTCACAACTCCTAAGTGCAGAACTAGGAATCGAACCCATGTTTAAGCTCCAAAACCTAACTAGAGGGCTGTTCCGCTAGCTCTCCCATTTCTCACAGCTAAGGTGTCTCCTGGGTGGCACCTCACTACCCCCTGTTGACATCCTTGTCACTCTCCACCTTCCCAGAGGACTTTCTTCTCCTGCCACCAATTCCTGGGTCACTGCAGTGGACACAGCTACATCTTCAGGGTCTTGATACTGTTATCTCCAGAGGACTCTTCTTTCTTTTCCTGCTGCTGCCCAGTTGCATCTCCACACCCAGACATTGTCAACACCCTCGATGGTTTCACCTCTGAAGTCTTAAGCTCTGCTATCCTCACTTCTGGCCATAATCTCACACGGTCTCAGCTTCGCCCCTCCAGAGCCTGCTCTTGCATGCACCTGCTACGTACTTTCAATCCCTTCCCTTCCCAGCCTAGCAGCCCCTGCCTTGTCTGACTTCTGCACCCAACTTGGGCTACAGGCTTGATCTCACTATTGTGTTGTTTCTCACAAACATCCTCAAGCCTTGAAGCCCCTGAACTTCCCCTGCCCCTGCCCAGCCTAGCAAAACCTCTGGATCAGTCTGACAACCTATCACTATGCCGTGAGTGTCCCCGGAGAAAATGACATAACAGAATATATTGGATCTACTACAAATTCCCATCTCCTACTTCAATTGTGCCATCAACACCTTTCAAAAATTTTTTGCTTGTTGTTTGTCAGCCTCTTACCCCTTACTACTTGGCAACTCTTGCAAAACTTAATTTTTCTCTTTAAATTCCCTACCTAAATTTCACAGTATCCTTGGCCAAAGACTTGTCCTATTTTATCAAGAAAACTAAAGTCATCAGGTGTGAATTACATTCTCTTTCGGAAAACACATCAGCACACCGGTCACCTGTGTGCCTCCTGCCCTCCATCCCCAGGCGCACCAGGTGAGACACACCAGGTGAGGCACACCGCCTCCTGCCCAAGGACCACACCACCCCCACACTCCTAATCCCACTTCCTCCAACCAGAGAACCTTGTAATTATCCCTTTCTCTTATATTTTTAACACACCCACCCCCATTTCACTATCTCTTTCTTTTCAGCCTCTAAATATGCACAAGTATCTGTTACCCTAAAAAGATATGGGTTGACCTCTTGTCTCCCTCCAGCTCTAGCCCCATCTCTCCATTTTCCTTCTCAGTCAAGTTTCTTGAAAGAGTATGCTATGTTCTACTCTCACTCTCTCTGTTTCCTTGTGTCTTTTCTCCTCAGCCCTCTGCAATCCGGCTTCCACCCCCAACATGTTGCTGCATTTTCTTTGAGAAAGGGCACCAGTGATTTCCAAAACCACTGGACATTCCTGTCTCCTGTTATCCTGAGTTTCTCTTCTTGAACTCTGTTTTTGTGAATCCTATGACACTACTCTGTTGATACCCTTCTTCCCTCCCCCTTAGAGTGTCTTCTCTGGGGCCCTCCTGCTCACCCTACACTCCAGTATCAGTTAAGTAAAGGTACCACCCCCACCCCATGGAGCACCCCCAGCCATCCCCCAAGTCAGCAACTCCAATTGGTCCAACCTGTGAAATGATTCTTGACCCAGGCCCTCCTCTCCAGCCTGCCCTCCCACCCCTGCCCCCCGGCTTGGTCTTCATGTCCTCTCATCTGGACTTTTGCAGGAGCCCCCAGACTCTCATGCTCCCTCCTCCTTTGCAATCCTTTGTCCACACAACAGATGTGGTATTGAACAGCAAGTCTGACAACTCTCTCAGGGGGTCCATCACTGTGCAATAGTGCAAGTTCCTTGTGCGATACATGGTTTACCACGTGCTGCTGCTGCAGCTGTGCCCCCTGTGTGACCTCCTACCATGGTACCCTCCTCATTGTGTGGTCACCACAGTCACCTGGTTGCAGGTCCCTGTAAACACCAAGCTGGTCTGTGTCCTGTGCCTTTGCTCAGGTGTCTACTTGGCATCAAATGCTCATTTCACCTTTCTCCAACTGGCAAGTCCCTATCAATTCTTCATGATTCAGCTCAGGTGTCCTCTCCTCAGGGGGCTTTCCTGACCTCCAGTCTGAGCTTCAAGTTCCTTCTCTCTATAGGTGATATGCTGTGCATGTACCCACTTACCAGTTACCACATTATATAGAAGTATAAGCTTCTCCCTTAAGGTATAGTTTCCACAAGAGCAAGGTCTCTGCATCCCTGCACCCAGCACAGCGCAGTTATTAACATGACCTGAACAGTCCCCAAGTCATGGGGTCAGTCTGGTCTTTGGCTGCTGCATAACTCACATGGCAGACAGAGCTATTTGGTTGCAGTCAGGCTCACTGGCTGCCAGTGGCCCCTGGACTCATAGTGCATGCTGACCCCTGCAAAGGCAGCTAAAGCTGAATTCTAGAAGAGAGAAATATCTCCTTCCTGGTGTCTCAACCTGGCACCAGCACCCCTGGGACTTTTGAGCATGATCCTACAGGTGAGGCATCAGGGGCTGTCCAATTCCTAGCCCTGCTGCTGGGGGGTCTGGAGAGGAGTGTCGTGGAAAGAGACGGGGACTGGAGTCAGACCTGTAGTTAGACCCCGATTGGTATTAGACAGATCTCTTAGTAATGCACCCTGCTCCCAATTTGGAGCTAGTTAGTAAATAGATACTGGAGTCAGGAGGACAGAACTCAAAATACCACTTTTATTACTGAAAAAGGATAATTTGAAGGCTAGGGGTATGTGTGTGAGCACATGCAGCAATGGTTTCTTATTCCAGTCTCTAAAACAAAACAGACCCCTGCATGCAGTTACAGATGACACTGCACCGTGACTTCCCCCACCCCCCAGGTCAGGACCAGCATCTATATTTCTGGCATAGAGGGGGATAGCTGGTGTGCTGTCTGTGGGCAGACCAATTGCACAGAGAGAAATCAAGACATGCAGACCCAATCCTAGGAGGTGGAGAGAGACCCAGGATGTTACTCTACCCTACCCACTTGGAAAGAAACATCAGGGGGTTTTGCCACCTGACCACCTTGCTGGGCCTCAGGTTTTTCATCTGTACAAATGGGTATAATTGTATCTGCTTCTCTGGGCAGTTGTGAAGCAGAAATGAGAAGCCCGCGTCCTCTCTAGGACATGGTGAACCTCTTGATCATCGACCACACCCCAGGCTGGGGTCTTCCTGATGTCCCCCCTCATTCTGGGAATGAATTCCACCTGGAATCCAGAGTAATCTCCTGTGCTATCTCCTGCTTCTTAACACCCTGACACGATTGGTATAGACATCTCTCTCCCTCATCGTATCTTACTGCTTGATGTGGTCATTTATCATGAACGGGCATGACTGGGGGCAGGGAGCTGGGCAGGACTTGGAGCTAATTTGTGCATTCAGTAACCAGTGATTGACACTGACACTGTGCCGGGAATCTTCCAGGCTGGGAGCTGAACTACCGTCCTCTGCCAGGGCTTGCTGTAAGCAGCAGGTCCAGTCTCATTGCTCTGAGGCCACCCCACATGCTACCACACACTAACAGTGGCCATGAGACCCTTAGTCACAGCGTCATCCTGTAGATTATGAGTGGAGTGAACTGAGAGGCAAAAGTCATAGCTCCTTGGTGGCAAGGAGCTATGACAGGTGAGGAGGTAACCTACACAGGTAGACTGCAGGAATAGAAAAGAGGGAATGACTTCAAGAGACACAACAGGGTAGAGGCAAAAGTCATAGCTCCTTGGTGGCAAGGAGCTATGACAGGTGAGGAGGTAACCTACATAGGTAGACTGCAGGAATAGAAAAGAGGGAATGACTTCAAGAGACACAACAGGGTGGGGGGGACCAAGAAGACTTGGTGACAGAGGGAAGGAGGCACAGATGAGGAGGTCCCTGAAGGAGTGACGATAACCTAACCATGACTGGATGGTCAGGGTGGGGCTTTGCTTTGGGTGGTAGTTGAGAGCGGGACAGAGGGCTTGCTTTGGGATGATTGAATTTTAAGGGTCAGCTGAATGAGTAAGTGAGGATTTCTATCAGGTATTCTGAAGTGTAGTTCTAAAAGTAGGGGAAAAGATGAGGCTCCCCCAAATTTGGAAGTCACCTCTAAAATATTACTGTCTGAGGCGATATCTTAGTCTGCTTAGGTTGCCATAACAGAATACCACTGACTGGGTGGTTTAAACAACAGAGATTTATTTCTCACAGTTCTGGAGGCTGGAAGTCCAAGATCAAGGTGTCATTGCAGGTTTGTTATTTCTCCAGAGGCCTCTCTCCCTGCCTTGCAAATGGCCTCTTTCTCGCTGTGTCCTAAGATGGCCTTTTCTCTGTGCCAACCTATCCCTGGTGTCTCTTTTTCTTCTTGTAAGGACACTAGTCCTATTGGATTAGGACTCCACCCAACAGTCCTAACTTCAACTTAATTATTTCTTTTACAGCAGTATCTCCAAATACAGTCACCCATATGAACTCCTTTAACCATAATTATCTTTTAAAATGCTCTGTCTCTACATGAGGTCACATTGAGGGTTACAGCTTCAATGTATGAATTTGAGGGAATGCAATTCAGTCTATAACAAGTTGTATTCAATGAAATATCTCCAATCTAAATGTAACCTGAACACCCATGAATATCCTCCAGCCTTCACAAGTCACCTTTCCTTTAATTCTCAACACAATTCCAGCCAGACCCCTCAGCAGGAAGCCCTTGCTTCCTAGTAGGTTCCCTCTCTGACTGTTCCTGAGACTCCTCTAAATGCCTACCTGTTCCCATCAGCTGCCCAGCTGCCACTGGTCGTCTCTTGCTCAGACATTTGCCCTGGGTGCCTCTGTTGGTCAGATCTTGTGTATCTTCAAATTCTGCTCTTCGCTTTTCACTATTTACATAAAGCATGGGCATAGTTCTTGCCTCATTTTCCCAAAACTTAGCTAGCAATGGACTAAAGTGTTCAATAAAAGTTTAACAATGGCTCAGCTCTAACGTATATGGGGATTATAATGCAGGAAAGACACATGTCATCAGTGTGATCTTGAGCAAGTTACTTAACCTCTCTGTGTCTCAGTTTCTCATCTGTAAAGTGGGCATAATAAATTCCCCTTGGAGCTTTGAGGGTAAACATGCTCCTTTATGTAAAGTGCTTAGAATAGCCTTTATTACTACTGTTGATGGTGGCTGTGTTGTATTCTAGAAGAACTGGTGAAAAGGAAAACATAAGTCAAAATCAGGTATCACTATCAGAATCCATGAGTCACACCTGCCCCAGGAATCTCCTACTGGCTATCATTCTGTTCTGTTCCCAGAGTCTCTTGAAATTGGAAAAAACGCCAGGTTCTCCCATGTAAGTCTCTTGCCTCCGTCCTGTCCAAGTCTCTGCCCAGCCAGAGGGGGTGGGAATGCTCAATATCCTCCTGACCGCTGCAGATACCTAGCTCTGACCACACGTCGACACTTGCTGTCTGAAACACCTGCCTTTGGACAACTTGCCTCATTCAGGTCTTTCCTAAGAACAGAGTAGACTCTCACCTAACAACCTCATGACCAAGAAAATAGGTTTCCTTCTAGAACAAAAGGAAGGGAGTTGGTTCAGCCTCTACCCTGAAATGCAGAATCACTTGCAATCCTCCAAATGGCCATTTTTCCAACTACAACAATTTTAAGATACTTACTCTGGGAACAAAACAGTTTTCATGCATGCAGCTTTCCCCTACCACCCCAAGCACCGGGAGACAAAGGCAGAGAATTTTACCCATTACGTCCTGCACATGTTTACTTCTAGTGTTCACAGATAGGTCTTGAATTTCAATAGCCATGAAAAATAATTGGGTGGATGAAAGATGCAGGCATGGTGGAGACCCTTTAGGGAATATTCCACCCCCCAGCCCCCAAATGACAGAGCCCTCCAGCCATCCCCTCTGCCCCACCTGTCCCCCTGCCAGCTGTGTTGGTGCAGCATATACCCCAGACATTAATGTCATGCAAACATGCTGCCATATTCCAGTCCAAATGAAAACTCTGAGCTAAAAAGAGTTTTACGTACTTCTCAAAGATAGCAACAATTTACATTCACTGAGGGTGGGCTGGAGAGTGCTGCATTATGAACATATTTAATCTCTGAGCCTCACAAGAGTAGGCATTATTCTCCTTAGTTCAGAGGTGAGGAGGTGCAGAAAAGTGAACAATGCCCAAAGTCACAGAGCTGTAAAGGTCCACGAGAATCCATATGGACATCTCTCTGACAAGGAGACCTTCCTGCTTCCTACTTCACCTCCCATGAATCGGCAGAGCCATTTCCAAGCCAACCTGAACAAACTGCAGCTCTCAAGGTGCAGAAGTCAGCAACAAAGGTTGATGAAAAGAGACATTCCTTCAAGAATTTTTCTTACGAATTTGGCCAGGTTCTTCTTGGTTTACTTATTCATTTTTTTAATGGAAATACAATTGATTGATGGTGCACATCTGTGGGGTGAGCATTATGTGATGCTTAAATCAGGGTGGTAAGTATGTTCAGCATCACGCAATGCGATTGTTTTTTCTGCTGGCCAGCTTCCTAATCGATCTTGGCATTTATGTATGTTGTGTCTCCTTCAGGACGGGAGAATTAATGTTCCCTTTCCTCTGTGCATGTAAATAAATTATACTGGACAGTCTGGGAGAAAGCCTTTCACTATTCTGCACAGATTTGCTTAGGCTACAGCCACCAAAGCAGTTCACACAGAGTGCACCACAGAGAAAGGTACAGGTTTGATAGTTACAGGCTTAAATGCCGTCTCTGAGCTGATAATTCCTCAGTCTTTATCTTCAGCTAAGACTTCAGCTTTGAACTCTGGAATATATCTAGCTGGCTATTTGACACCTCTGCTTGGGTATCTCACACTGCCTCAAATGTTACAGGTTCAAAATGGAACTTCTGATTTCATTCTCCACCTCCCACCCCCCAAAACATGATCCTCCCCATTTTTTCTCATTTCAGCAGATAGTCACCATACATCAAGCAGACATTGAAAACTTTTATCAGAGAATGACATGGCCAGATTTATTTATTTCTAGGCAGATCATTTTGGCAGCAATGTGGGGTAAGGATTTTTACAGCTGAGAGGAGAGAATTGACTTGGTGGTTATTAAAAAGGTTAATCTGTAAAGAGTCATGACAGATTGAATGACTTTATGTTAAGAAAATATATGTAAAAATAAGATATAAAATGTGTTTATAGAAATTTATATTAATTTTATCTATATGAAATGGTAATTTATAGGTTAACAAAGGTTGAATAGTGGCAGTTTTATGATTTACTTAATATGTTAGGCATAATAGACAGGCATCTCTGTCTATCACAAGCATAAAACTGCCTAGTTTTGGTAAAAGTGTTAGAGAACAAATATAGTCATACACTGCTGGTATAAGAACAAATTGTGGAAAACTTTCTGGAAACTGATTGTATCCAAACTCTTAGAACAGTAAAATTTCACAGTGTAATTTTACCTTGAGAATAAGAAAATACCAGTGTAAAGGATGTTCATTGCAGTGTTATTTATAACAGGAAAAAAATGGAATTAGCCTAAATGTTCATCTATAAGAGACTTTAAATAAATAAGGATAATCTGTTTCATGAAATAGCATACAAATATTCAAACTCTGATGTAGGATTAAATTTAATGTCATGAAAAGGTATTCATTGTTGAACAAGAGGGCAAGACATAAAACAGTACATATAACATGATAACATCTTTATAAAAAGTTGTAGGATTCTAATTGCTCTTTTTTGTGTGTGGATGGCTGGTACAGGGATCTGAACCTGTGACCTTGGTGATATAAGGCTGAGCTCTAACCAACTGAGCTAACTGGCCAGTCTGAGTTATAGGATTCTATATGTAATTATTGCAATATGCAGAGAAAATTACCTGGAGGAAGATATTCCTAAATGTTAACAAAATTTAAGTCTGGGTGGTAGTATTTTAGTAGATCTCTTTTATATATACTTTTTAATATTTTCTAACAATTTTGGGTGAGTTTATATTATTTTTGTATTTAGACAAAAGCTACATTCAAAAGGAAAAAAAGAAACCCAACTAGCTAAAAAAAAAAAGGTTCAAAATATTTAGATACCTGTAGGAATAATCACTTCTTAGGGAGAATTCTAGTGTTTAGATGAACCTTCCTAATCTTTGATATTAGCAGTGATGATACCTTCTTACATTTCCCATGTTGCAAACATTAAAAACAGAGAGTAAGTTCTTCTAGAAGATATTCAGTGTGTGGAGAATGGGTGTATCACAGGTTGGCACCAATACAACAAAGTCTGGTGTCCTCAGAAGATACCAGCAGGTTTTTCCATTTTCTCATAGATACAAATTACTCTGTGGGTCGAATGCTACACTGTCAAGTCCAATACCATTAAACATAAGTTCTAAGTTCTGAAGAAAAGGTAGCTCTTTCATCAACTGTTTCTATTTTTCAAATTCCTGATTTCCTGATTCCTATTCTGAAAGTGTGTGACTCCATGTGCCTAATTTGGGGGCTAAGTAGATTCAGGAATGTGAGATAACCTATTCGAGTGTCAGATTTTTGTTTCAAATAGTCTTATCCATTTGTACAGCCAATATTTTCTCGCCTGAGATTTGATGTCCTTTCTGTTGGTGAGATGGCTCACGTGGTGATGAGGGGTACGGTTCCATAGCTGTGCCATCCAATAGGAATAGAGAGCCACGTATGTGATCTACATTTTCTAGTAGCCACATTACAAAAAATAAAATAAAATAAACAGATGGAATTCACTGTAGGAATATATTCTGTCTAACCCAATATATCCACAATGTTAATATTTCAACATGTAACCAATATAAAGTTATTGAGATAGTTGATATTTTCTTTAGCTTTTGTGTTATCCTGTCATTATTTTAAAATATATACAAGAAAATACTTATAACCATTTGATGGAGTTTGGATGTGTTGTCCCCTCCAAAACTCATGTGGAAATTTGATCCCCAATGTGGCAGTGTTGGAAACTGATTGAGTCATGGGGGTGGATCCCTCATGAATGGATTAATGCTCTCCCTGGGGGAGGGGGGATTAATGAGTGAGTTCTTGCTCGATTAGTTCCCGTGAGAGCTCGTTGCTTAAAAAGAACTCTGGCACCTTCTCTCTCTCTCTCTCACTTCCTCTCTCTTGCTTCCTCTCGCCATGTGACCTGCTTGTACCCGCCGGCTGCTGCCACTTTCTGCTGTGAGTAGAAGCAGCCTGAGGCCCATGCCAGATGCAGCTGTCCCAGAATCGTGAGCCAAATAAACCTCTTTCCTTTATAAATTACCCCGTCTCAGGTATTTCTGTTATAGCAGCACAAAATGGACTAAAATACCATTTATATTTTCTTCCCTTCTTGGATCAACGGTGGCACACTAACATATTTCTGCATCGGCTTTTTTTTTTTTTTTTTTTTTTTTTTTTTTTTTTTTTTTTCCTT
>NW_007729816.1:101641-104407 GCF_000696425.1 Galeopterus variegatus | reverse complement strand
AGCGCCGCCGCGCTTCCCAAGCGGCGCACTATCCAGTGCGCCACCGGGCCGGCCCTGCATCGGCTTTTTAACTTACAACATGTTCAGATCACTCCACTGCAATGTATAGATATCTTCATTCTTTTTTTATAGCTCTGTAGTTCTCTGTTGTGTGGATGTTCCATTTTAACCAGTTTCCTGTTAATGGGTCTTAGGTGGTTTTCAGTCTTTTGCTATTATAGGTAGTTTGACAATGAATAGTCTTGTAGCTTTGTCATTTATTTTTTGGTCAGTATATGATAAAGATCCATTAGAACTTAAAACATTTGAGATTCTATGACCTCTATGTGAGGGTTATGAAAAAAATTCAGGATGTGGCCGTGGCTCCTAAGTGGTTTATCAACACCAGGAATGAGATGATGACACTCCCACTTGTATTTTGCAAGAGCTCTTTGTCATTGTTCCTCACCACTCAGAAGGAGTCTTTGTAGGGTGACATTATTTCTAAACAAACTGTGGGAGGACAAGGTCTAGATCCGTCTCTGTGAAGATGGCAGATCCTGGCCAGGCCTTCCAAGCTCAGTCCCTTCATTGCCCTGAATGGATTGGACCTGCCACAGACAGGCCACCTGATGTCATTGCAGGGGATGGTGTGTGGGTAAAGACTTGTCATTCTTACATGACCTGTGTTGTACAGTGCTAAGGCAGAGAAGAACGCTGTTGCCAAACAACACTTAATGGCCTGGCCTGAAGGCAGATGATTTTGCAAGTGTATGAGGTTCGTTCAGGGGGATGTGGCTGGGGGTATTAGAGTTGTGGACCTTCCTGAGTCTGGCAAGACCTCACCACGGCCATCATCACCGTGCAAGCATATCTCCTGCAAGGAACTGGTGAGATTTAAGCATCCCCTAGCCTCTTCTTGGTAGGTTCCACTGAGACTGTCTCCTTTCAGATTGGTGGAGTAGATTCTAATCACTCATTTTCACCACAAAACCTTAAATCTGGTACTCTGGGGTCACTGCAGAAATCTCAACACATCACTGGTGCTACAAACTTAATAAGAAGGACAAAATTATGAGTTTTATCCTCCTTTAGATAAGTTATAACTTTGCATCATAGCAGAAATTAAATTGGCCTACAAATGCCAAATAGTAGCAAATTTTTAGTTGCATCTCTCTCAAAATTGAAAAACATTTGAGTATTTTCAAAAGTTTACAATCCCAGGCTGAGAGCACTAGCAGGGAAAAAACAGTTTGTGCAAGTGTGTTTCTTTCTTATTGCAATATACATCAGAAGATGCTAACCTCCCTCTCAGAAGGTCACACCACTGCAAAGAGAGGCAATGGTTGCTTTCAGCCAATAAAAGGATAGTTCCCCTTCTGCCTGACTTATCTTCACTCTAAGCTTTTGAAGTGTAAAGAATTGTTACGATCCTGCAAAAGAGCCACTTAGGTGATTACATTTTAATTTTTTAGTACAGTTTGAAATCAGGACCTCAAGGAGAGAAATAGCTGCCTTTATTTGCTAATCATAGTTAATAGTTGAAAGGAGACAGGCTATAAAAGCAGTGGAACCTAGAAGACAGCCCACAAACAAAATAAATTTTAAAAGTTATTCATTGACTCTTGGATAGGTAGGGCTTTTTCTTTTTTAGTACCTCCCCAGAAAGTCCTGGGCTCAGATTAAGCTTTAGGCATAGCCTGACTATTCCGAGCTCTCTGCTTGTAAAGCTAACATGGCCTTCAGCAAAATCTTGGTACTGGAATTGGCTGGGAAATTTCCTTCTTCCATCTCTGGCATGATTCTAGGTGACTTTGGAGATTGGTGGTTTGGGAGGATTGGGACCAAAAGACATGTTTGAGTTTGTGAAACGAGGTAAGCATTCAGTGATTCTAGACCTGAAAACTCTAGAAAGTGTGCCATCCTTGAGAAAATCTGTCTTTCCCCAAAGGGGCTCTGAGCAAGGGAAAACTTTTGCCAGCGGAAATGTTACAGAAGAATCTGAGACTCATCTATGCTAAGGTTTCGACTGGAATGCACTTATCTGTAAGTATTCTCAAAGCAAAGGCATGTCATTAACTTTTTGGATTCATCTTTTGTGTTGTCAAAATTTGGTTGGAAACATGAGAAACCCTATGCACTACCAATATTCTGGCTTCCTTAGTCAGAGGGGTTCTTGGGGCAATGGGTATTGTGATGGCTCTTTTTGAATGTGCCCAGTCTGGCAAAGGACAAACTGTTGATGCTAATATGATAGAGGATATGTTAGTTCTGTCCTGTGGTACATGTGGAATACAGACAATTTAAACACAGCAAAGGGAGAAAATCTATATGATGGTTGTGCACCCTTCTATGAAATCTATCAGACCTCTGATGAACTGTGAGGGATTTTGAAGCCCTCACCCATGAGAAATTTCTGGGAGGATTGGATCTTGACCTTTCAAAACTTCCCAAGCAGCTGAGTTCACTGGACTGGCCAAAGCTGAAGTCTCTTTAAGACATATTCTCTAAAATGATGCAAGCAGAATGGTGTAAGATCTTTGCTGAATTGCATGCATGTGTGACACCTGTTCTGTCTTTTGATATTTTTCAACTCGTGAACCATAAGGAACACACCTCCTTTACCACAGATTGGCAGGATTTGTTATCCCCAATGCCAGTTCTATTTCTTTCAAAAACTCCAATTTCTGTCCTTCCCACACGGAGGCCACTCCTAGGAGAACACTTAAAAGAAATACTCAGAAAATATGGATTTGGCAAAGAAAAAATAGCCCAGATCCTTGTTTT
>NW_007729816.1:92534-100976 GCF_000696425.1 Galeopterus variegatus | reverse complement strand
TTCAAAAACTCCAATTTCTGTCCTTCCCACACGGAGGCCACTCCTAGGAGAACACTTAAAAGAAATACTCAGAAAATATGGATTTGGCAAAGAAAAAATAGCCCAGATCCTTGTTTTGGCAGTCACTACAAGCAATAAGCCAAGAGCTAATTTATAATATTTAACTGTAAAAATAGCTTGTATGATAAGTTATCTGATGAGTTTTAATTGGTGTGTGAGATTTGGGAACGTTATAGGTGATTTTATTTGGGGAGAGTTCATTCCTGTGTTAAGATGAAATATCATGCTTTCAGAAAACTTAAAGAATGCTGGTATGTTTTAGTTGTTAGCCTTCTGTAATTTTTATACCAAAGACTGTGGGGTTTATATGTATTGTGATTATTCTAATTGTAGTCCAAACCAATGCCATATTTGGTAGGTGTTATACCTGATGTAGTTTAAAAATACTGTCTCATGTCTGGACATTGACACAAGTTCCTACATTACCACACTTAAAAAAAAAACACTTCCTGGTTTTACAGTAAAGAGGGAAGAGAGAAAAGGACACGATTTAAAATTTAATCATTACATACAATGTGTTTCAGGTGAGGTGATTTGGAAAGATTACTACTAGATGGTTACACTTTAACAGAATGTAAATACACATACTTTAAGACTCAAAATCACATACTTTAAGACAAGCAGGTACACTGCAGTGCACCAGGAATTCTTTATGGTAAAATGTGGTGAGTGACACGCAGGTTTCTTCCTTAGAGGGTAAGGGGCCGCCTACCTTTTCTTTCTTTCTCTTTTTTTGTCACACAAAATGATCTCATCTCACAACAATGATCTCTCCTTTCCAAATCTGCTTTGCTTGGGAGTGTGCCCTTGCTTTATTCTCTCTTTTCCTACGTAATTTTAACTTTGCTGCCACTCCATTTTTCTGCATATAGTTCAAACAAATAGTGTCCCTTTCACTAAAACTCTAAGTGCCTTCCAATGTTTATGAATTACGGAATTTAAATAAAGCTTCAGTAGATTAACTCACATAAATTGAAAAAAAAGTTTGTATACCAGATAAACCCATTTTTGTTCCCCACTGGAAACAGTGAAGGGGCACAGGCCTGCTTTTGCAGACTAATGTGCTAACATGTCCCCCTCTGTTATTGCAGGCCTTAAGCTTGGAGGCATATTCCACAGGTCTAGCCCAGGGTGTTGCTCCTTCATCAACAAACAAACAAAAACAAATAATAAATAAAAATTAAACAAACAAAAAAACCCAGAAGGTATTCCCTACCTATCCTAGTCTCTTTTAACACTGATCGGCTAAAAAAATACTAACATTATTAACCCCATTTTCCTCTGTTAACAAAATTTATATTTTTCTTCCTCTTTCTTTACCCCAACTATAGTTTGTGTGTGTGTGTGTGTGTGTGTGTGTGTGTGTGTGTGTGTGTGTGTATGAGAGGGAGAGAGAGAGAGAGAGATTTTTTTTCCTTTTTTTTGTCTTTTTTCGTGTCCGGCAACGGATCGCAACCCTCAGTGTCGGTGGATGAGAGGGAGAGAGAGAGAGAGAGATTTTTTTTTCCTTTTTTTTGTCTTTTTTCGTGTCCGGCAACGGATCGCAACCCTCAGTGTCGCGCCCGCACCTCGCTCAGCCAGTGAGCGGGAACCGGTCTGCATGTGGGATCCGAACCCTCGGCAGGAGCGCCGCCGCACTCCCAAGCGGCACACTGTAGCAGTGCGCCACCGGGCCGGCCCGAGAGAGAGATATTGAGAGAGAGAATAGGCACTGGCAGATGTAAACAGAGGGAACACAGAGAAGGAAGTTAATTCTCCTGGCAGGGAAAGATGTGTCATCTGGGGGCTGTTTAGGGGAGACTCTGATGTTGTATGCTGAAAAACAAGTGGTCGAGAAGACTATTTCCAGTGAGAAGAAATAACATAGTTAAAGTCCTGGAGGTTGAAACAAGGTGGCCATCACCAAAATAGGATCATATGATACATATTTTTATTTTGTTTTCACTTAATGTGTCAGGCTGTCTTTCCCCAACAGTTCACATAGATCTGTCTCATTCTTTTTAATGGTTGTGCATCATCCTATTTTATGGATATGCTATAATGGGGTATCCAGTTCCCTATTACTAGATATTTAGGTTATTTTAAATTCTTATAAAAAATTTCCAGATCATTTCCTTGATATCCCTGGAAGGGAAATTGCTGGGGCAGAGTACCCATATGCTAAATATATTTTGATATGTATTACTGATTGGCCTCCAGAAAGATTCACAAATTTATAACTTCCCCAATAGTATGTGAAAATCCATTTCTTTGTATGTGTGCAACTCTAAATATTATGAGTGACTTTCATCTTTACCAATCATTTCAGTGATGATCTTTATTTTGTTTTCCTTTAAATTTGCTTTCTAGATTACTAATGACATTGAACATCTTTCCATATACTTATTGGACATTTGTGTTCTTCTTTTAAAGAAATGACCATTTTGGAGGTATGCCTATTTTTAAATTAGTATATTGTCTTTTCATTGTTTAATGGAAACATTTCATCTGCTATATATACTGCTCATATTTTCCTGCTTAGTGTTTCTCTTTTAACTTTCTTTGTAGAATTTTTTATTTCCTTAAGTTTTATATTTTTATAAAATCAATCCTGAAAACAAAGATAAGAAATAACTTTCTGTTGTGGAAGATTGCAAAAATGGTCAGTTTTTCACTCCTTGTATCCATGCCCTTTACAATGTGACTTTGCTGCTTCTTCCATCAAGAGAGGGCATCTGCTTCCTTGCTTGTGATGTTCATTGGCCGATGGAATGTGGTAGAAGTGACAATGGGCACCATTTGTTCTCTTTCTTGAAACCCTACTTCTGCCATGTGAAAAATCCAGACTGGCTTGCTGGAAAATAAGAGGCATATGGCCCAGTCATCATGCTAGTACCCAGCCAACCAGCAGACACGATGGGTAAGGTCATCCTGGATATCCAGCCTCCAGCCCACCCACCAGATGACCATAGCCTTGTGAGCAAGCCCAGACAGATCGGTCACACCTGGCCCAGATTAGTAGAACTGCCCAGATGACCTGGAGACTTGTGAGCAATAGTAAATGATTGTAGCTTTAAAGCACTGAGTTTGGTGGCAGTTTGCTATGGAGTAGTAAATAACTGCTTCACCTATATTTTCATCTAGCACTAGGATTTTCTTTTAGGATTTCTTGTTCTTAACTCTGTAACCCATATAAAGTTTATTTTTGTGCATAGCATGAGATACTTAAGGGACTTTTCTTTTGCTAAATGTATAATGAATTTTCTCAACACTATTTATTGAAGTTTCTCTTGTCACTAATTTGAAATGTCATGGTTTTCATTAGCTAAATTCCCATATACACAAGGGTTGGCTTTTGGACTCTAATGTGTTCCACCAATTTATTTTTGTATTTCTGTGCCAATAACACAATGTTTAATTCCTTAATTTTAGAGTATGACTTGATATCTGGAGTCCTCCTAGGGAATAATGTAGGAACCAATTATTAGAACTCAAGGGGAGGGATATTATCTTAAATACTTTTGTATTCCCCACAGAATCCAGCTAACTTTTGTGGATATGGTAGTGATTGCCAAATATTTTTTGAAAGAGGAAACATTTGCTGTTCTATGTTGTAAAGCTGTGGCATTCAATATACTAGAAATAAATTTGGGAGCCTTGTGGTTTACAAGGATGACCTTTATGGTGATTATCTCTTGTTATCCTCTCAACACCTCCATAAGGTATAAAAGTAAGCAATCTGAGAAAGGCTTAACGTCATTGTGATGATGGAGGTGGAAGGGGGGAGGGGAAAGCTAACATTTACTGAGTGTTTGCTCTGTGTTAGGTTCAAAACACTGTACATGCCTTACCTTATTTCTCATAACAAATCTAATGCAGGTAATACTATTTTATATCCATTTTTCAAAAGAGAAGGTGGGATTCAAGAGAATTTAACTAAATCCAAGTCACACAGTGACAAAGTTCTAAGTGCATGTGAAACAGAAAACAAGCAAAAGCACTGAAAGAATACCCCTGAAATACCCCTGAAGTAGTAGTGGTTTTCTCTGGAGAGTGGGATGATGGCAATCTACGTTTTCTTCTTGACACTTTTGCTGTTGTCCCAATTTCCTGTATAGTTTTCTTTCTCACACTTCGCCTGGCTTGGTCAGGGTTACCAAGCTCGGAGAAGGGAGTGAGATTCCATGTGAGAAATCTCCATTCTGCCACATTTTTACCCAGCCTGCATCTTCATTTTCTCCTATGAAAAATATGTGTAAAACAGAGGACAGTATCTGACAATATTTTTAATATGCAAAGAGTTCTTAGAAATTGATGAGAAGGGAAAAGCAATCTAATAGAAAAATGAGCAAAGAAGATAAATAGGCACGTCACAGAAATAACTCCACATGGTTAAGAGGAGTATGAACAATGATCACACCACTAATTATCAGGGGAAAGCAAGTTAAAATAACAATGACAAGTCACATTTCATCTATACACGTGTGTGGGTGTATGAAATTAGATAAACAGAAAAATATGGAAAGATAGTTGCTAGATTGTCTGTATACTTTATTTGAAATGATGGGATAAAAGGCAGGATGGGGAGCCAGAGAAAAAAGGTAAAAAAAAAAAGACTAAAAAAGACTAAATTTTAAAACACAGTGCATTTATGTAAATTATGCACATTACTTAAATTAAAAAAAACTTTAAAGATGAAATCAATAGGTGTCTCTGAGAAGTGTGGTGTTGAGGCCCTGGCCCAACAAGACCCCTTATTGACAGCTCATGGTCTATGTGACCTTGGGCAGCTGATGCAACAGAGAATGGAGAAAACAATGGCACATGTCTCATATGGTCGTTTTTAGGATTAATTGCAATTTTAAGTTTAATTTACTTGTCACAGTTCCAAGCATGTCATAAATGTGCTGCAAATATTAGCTATTATTATTATCAAACAAATATAATCTTTAATAACAAAGACTTATTGTATATTTTTTTCCAGCTGACCAGTTTTTTAAAGGGCATCTGCTCAATACTGAAAATTAAAGTTCCTATTAGCAACAGAAATTAGTAGGGTATCACATCATCTCAATGCTCAACCAAGCTCCTTCCCTGTTGTCTGGGTTCTCTGACTTGCTGTTACCTGCCACCCTACTTATGCCCCACCTGCTTATTTGGCTGGCAGTTCCCCTTAATGGAGAAGCAAGAGAACCTGCCTACAACAGCCCAAAGCTTCTCCGACAGGTGCAACAACCTCATCGCATCTGTTATAAGTTTTCTAATTATCCCAGATTAGCAATTTATCCATTAAACAGTGTTGGTTCTCAAGCTTTAACATTAATAAGAGTCATCTGGGAAGCATGTTAAATATAGATTCCTGGACTTCCATTCTAGACACTGGAGTTAGTGAATCTGTGGTGGAGAGCAGGACTCTGTGTTTTTCAACAGATCACCCAGGAGATCCTTACACCATCGATTCAATGACTACACTTGGAGAAACACTGCTTTAAGAATAAATTTTTGGGGCCGACCCTGTGGCACACTTGGGAGAGTGCGGCACTGGGAGCGCAGCGACGCTCCCGCCGTGGGTTCGGATCCTATATAGGAATGGCCAGTTCGCTCACTGGCTGAGTGCGGTGTGGGCGACACCACACCAAGGGTTGCAATCCCCTTACCGGTCAAAAAAAAAAAAAAAAAAAAAAAAAAAAAAGAGTAAATTTTTGCTATGAAAAATGTGTTCCACAGACCAGGAGCATCTGCAGTCTTTGGAGCCTGTTAGAAATGCAGAATCTGGGGCCCTACCTCAGACCTTCTGAATCAGAATCTGCATTTTAACAAGATCTTCAGATGATTTGTGTGCACGTCAAATTTTGAGAAGCACTGGTTAAATCACACAGAAGAAATATGTAGGCCACATATTTTAGTAACAGTTTTTATCATTGCTTTGAGGCCATAATTAAATTTTATACTTCTTATTGAGAAATATGGTACAACATCCACAATTATCCAATTTGGTTACCTTCTCCAGAACATGAAGATTTCTTACTGAGATCTTTTTATCCCTTTACAAAATCATCTTGGGAGGTTGTTGGCTCACCAGGAAAAGAATGTGTTCTTTTCAATCCAGTATAATTTTCTTAACTCTACATTTTACATATCAGGTTCATGCTTTCACCAAATTCACACATTTTATCTGTTTGCTTAAGGCAAGACATTGGGGTCAGGCCCCAAACAAATATCTCATCTTGTCTGATGAAATCAGGAAGGTGCTTCTGGTGTCAAAGGGATGAAGTGTCTCATCTGCAGGGAGGGACCCAGACTCCTTGGCCAGGGAAAGCAGGAACATCTGTTTCAGTCATGATCCATGCTGTTGGCTGGGACAAGTCAGCGGGGGCGTTTAGGAGAAAGCACTAGGTCTTCATTGGAAGACATTGCCATAGTCATCAAAGGATATTTGGAATCCAGGACACAGCCCTAGGGAATATATACAGTTATGAAAAAATAGTTACCAATAACATGGTGAGTTAGAAAGGCCCAAAGGCTAGCTCAGGCCCTGGCTTTTAAAAACATTTCTCACTTATTTTTTTTCACTGGAAATAGACTTAAGAATATTTCAGGGAAAACATTTCCACTGTCTGAAATAATCTGGAAGAGTAAATAGAACAGTTCAGTTCCAAAGGCATTGTGGATACCTTATGTGAATTTCAATCAGCCTGTAACAATTTCTTAAAAACAAAAGTTGATATTTGGCATTTTGCTCCTCAACCCCATTTTAAATTCTCCTCTCTACCACCTAGTAGCTTACAGGGAACACCCACAAGACCACAGGTATGAGCAGAGACAGGCTAAGTGCTTCATAGACCAGTGATATGGGGTTCTGAGACACCTACTTGAGGCAACCCTTTCCCCTACACCTTGAACCTGATCCTGAATGAACCATTTCCATAGCATGATGCACTGCTCCTGCACCCATGGGATCTTATGATCGTGGGACCTGACAATGTCCAGCTCATGGTCAGGGAATCCTCTTTCCAAGGACCCTTCTCTTTCCCATTGACATTTTTGTAACCAATATAAATCTATTTTCTAAGTAAATATAGCCATTGACCTTTACTCTTATGAGAATAATAAAACACACACACACACACACACCTGGCCAGTCAGAGTAAGCTGAATACTATTAGGAGAAGATCACAGAAGGAGTTTATTGAGCTGTGAACCATCCATAGACAGGGTTGTAACTGGCAGAGCCCCAGCTTTGTGGCAGGCTGGGAGTTCCAGGCAGGGAAAGGAGGTGATGCTCAGGGTCGCACAGAGTGAGGATGGGGGTGGGGAGTGTGGAGAGGGGTGCGGTAAGAGGAGGACACAAAGTGAAACAGAATGGCAGGGCCCTCCAGAGGGTCCCTCCCGCAATCCAAACGATCACGTCCAAGGGGAGATGGTGAGCCGATTCTGGTCCATTTTGTGTGGAGAGGGGTGCGGTAAGAGGAGGACACAAAGTGGAACAGAATGGCAGGGCCCTCCAGAGGGGCCCTCCCGCAATCCAAACGATCACGTCCAAGGGGAGATGGTGAGCCGATTCTGGTCCATTTTGGGATAGTCATGCAAGTGGTTGAGTCCAATTTATATTCCAGACAGGTAGACAAATGTTAAACAAATAGTTACATAAATAATGATTTTATTATGGTCACGATAAGGAAGACTGCTGGATATTATGCCAGCAAATAACAGAGGACTTAAGAATATCAGGGAATGCATCCCTGAAAAAATGACCTTTCAACTGAGTTCTGAAAGAAACATTTTTCATTCATTCGTTCACAATCCCCATGCAAGTACATACAATTTCTGCCCTGAAAATAACCTTCAGGAAATACCCTTACGCTCTCGCCAGTACAAACCCATTCACTGGTGCTCGCTTTAAGGGGATTGATAGTGTGGAGACAACTTTCCCCAGGAGCCCGTTTTTAGTTTCAGCTGACGTGTGATAGGAAAAAGGGAGTGAAGGCGAGTCGGTGAGCTAAGAAGGCTGTGGCGCCTGGGGGCTGCATGGCTGAGCAGCACTGTGGGGCTGTGTGCGAGTCCTGCAAGATGGGAGCTGCTCACTCGCACCCGTGCCTGTCCAGAGCCAAGAGCCGGATTGTAGCAGGCGGGAAGTGGGCCAGTCCGAGCTTCTCATTTCACAGCGGAGGAAGCCGAATCTCAGGGGGCACACAGGGCTCACCCTGCACAGCTAGCGGTGCAGCTGGGACTCCGCCTGGCCCTGCACCCTCCCCAGGAGAGGCTGGAAGGACCTCAGAGGCCAGCAAGAAGGGAGGGTCAGCGAGGGGCCAGGCCAGGAGGGGGCGGGGCCGGCGGGAGGGTGGGGCCAGTGAGGGGTGGGGCCAAGGAGAGGGTGGGGCCAGTGAGGGGTGGGGCCCAGGA
>NW_007729816.1:90558-92131 GCF_000696425.1 Galeopterus variegatus | reverse complement strand
GAGGGGTGGGGCCAAGGAGAGGGTGGGGCCAGTGAGGGGTGGGGCCAAGGAGAGGGTGGGGCCAGAGCGGGAGGGTCAGTTCGGGGGTGGGGCAGGCGGGAGGGTGGGGCCAAGGAGAGGGCGGGGCCAGAGCAAGAGTGTCAATTGGGGGGCGGGGCAGATGGGAAGGTGGTGCCAAGGAGAGGGCAGGGCCAGAGCAAAAGTGTCAATTCGGGGGCAGGGCAGATGGGAAGGTGGGGCCAAGGAGAGGGTGGGGCCAGCGAGGGGCAGGGCCAAGGAGAGGGCGGGGCCAGGGCGGGGCCGGTGAGGTCGGCCCTCCAGAAGGTAGGACCAGCAGGTGCCTTATCTCGAAATGTGTGGAGAACCTTCGAAGAATTTTGAACATGGATGTGAGATTTGAAGCACGGTGTTACCTGGAGGAGACATCTTTCCCACTTGCTGAAGAACGTGGAAATTCTCAAATGAATTTCTTAGTTCTAGAATGTCCTAGATGTACATATTCAAGATGATTGTTTCAGGCCACCCTTGTATCATCAGGGTTGAGTCCTGTCACTAAACAGCAAGTCACCTTTCTGATGCCGTTTCTTCACCTACATACAAAAGGCTTCGATTAAATGAATTGTAAGATTCTTTCTGATCCTGAGGTAAGTTTCAAAAATTTATTTTTAATTACAGTACTTTTTTTTTTTTACTTTTTGCTCTTCAATGGAGGAATCAGGCCAGACAGCTGTGCAGGAAAAACAGATGTTTAAAAATACATTTTGTGGATAAAGTGTATTTTTTTTCCTTTTCCTGGTTCGTTCTGACCTGTGGTTTTTTAGTTTGACCCTGGATGTGTAAACAGAGCTGGATGCACATTCATTTCTTAGGCTTTCTAAACGCCTCAAATACACCAGTGCCCAGAACACCTGCTGGGAACTTGGGGTGGGCTGGGAGACTGCAGTTTTTCACATCCCTGAAAAAACAGGCCAAGGTTTCTGCTCTTGAGTTGTGAGTGACAGGACCTCAGCTAAACACGTGAAATACTTTTTCAAATATCAGTATACCCCCCTGACTAAATGTGATTAGGGTCTTCAAAGGTTCAGGAGAAGTCCAGGTGAGAGTTCAAACACACCCATTTGCTTGGGGCTAACACATGGTCCATATCATTTCTATGAAGGAGGTAGATAAAGCTCACTTGGCAAACTGGGTTAATGACTAACTGGGTTAAGTGACTCAGATAAAATCCCCACATCCTGATTTGTGGTCAACATAGTGGTGCTGTTCTGTGAGATATGTTTTGTCCTAAAATAGTAACTTTAGATCTTCGACTACCTTTATCTTAAAGACTTTGAATCATCTTTGGTTTCTTGTTGAGGTCATTGTAAAATAAGGAGTAGATGTAGCATTATTTTACCCATTTTGAGGATAGGAAAGAGTCACTAGAAGCTACTGGAAGTGGTAGGTACACAGAATGAGCTGAATTCAGCAGGGCCCCGCCTCGGCCCCAGTCAGCTCACGCTGTTGTGGTTGGTCTGCGTTCCTCTGGATGAGACCTTGCCATCACCTGCAGCAGGGGAGGCGGGGGGTGGGG
>NW_007729816.1:86942-89558 GCF_000696425.1 Galeopterus variegatus | reverse complement strand
TGGGGGGGAAGGGAGGAAGTGACGCTGAGTGGCAATGCAGTCTCCATGGAGCCTCAGCTGACCACCCCAGAGAGTTGTAAAGCTGGGATGCCCCTTCAGAGTGGTCCCCAGCTGCAGCCAGGAGGCCAGGCCTTTGTTCTCCAGCATCTGTCAGTCATTGGCTGCCGGCCTCCCCAGGAAGTGGGGGTGGCCTCCAGGCAGCTGACAGCCAAGGTACCTGTGCAGGCAGCACTCCCAGAAGCAGGGGGACTAAGTCCTTCATCTTGGGTGAGGGCATCCCAGTGTCTACCACAGGGGACAGGAGGAAAAGGGCAAAATCCTACTTAGCTGGTAGAGGTGTGTCCTGCCATCAGAACCTACTGGTGGACGTGCAAGTGCAAACCCACACTCAGTGGGGTGCTTTTGGAGTTTCCTTGAAGATCCCCTGCGAGGTCCTCTGACTGCATTTCTTTGCACTGACAGTGCCTCTCAGGCGAGCTGCTTGTGGCTCAGGCCTGGGATTTTGGTGGTCCGTCCTCAATGGGACACCTTGCCTTTCCAGGTGCTCCTTTACAGTGCGGACTCTTTGAAGATGACTCATGGCTAGATAATGTCTCCGGAGTCCATGTCCTCTTCCTCAGAAAAAGTGCCTTTGCCTCACTCTTGGTGACCAACCATTCTGGTTTGCCCAGGACTGTCCTGGTTTTAGCACAGAAAGTCTCACATCCCAGGAGTCCTTTCAGCCCTGGGCACACTGGGATGGTTGGTCATTCTAGAACATGTGGAGCCAAAGCAGGCACATCTCTGTGCTTCAGCTATGGCATCACACCTTTAGGCTTTTCAGATGTGAATCAAATACCAGTCCCCATGCTTGGAAACTCCAGGGACTCGTGCCAAGACTTCCAAATGGCCTGTGAAGCTCCTGCTCGAGTTTTGAGTGGCAGGGTAAGTGCACACTGCCCTTACCCTTGAAGTGTGGGGAACCAAACGTGACAACCGAGCCCCAAAGAAAGCCTGTCTTCTACCAGATCTTCAGGGTCCCCTAACATCTTATTTAGCTTGGAAGTGGGTAATGGGTAACAGTTTATGAAACTTCTTTCAAAACATGTGAGTCTGTCTGCTTAGGGTGGAGTAAGGTGCACTCTATGGGTATGAAGTCCCAGGGGTAGTTTTCACCCAGTGGAGACTATCTCATGGGGGGCTGCTAATGATCTTCAGGAGGGAAGTTGGACAGGAATCTGCTTCTTACTTAGCATTAGCATTCATTGTACTACTTTTTCCTTCAAGTTCTTTAAAGTTCTGGCTTTAGGCCAGAAACTTTGAGAGCTATGTGCATAAAAATTATCCAAGGATTCTTTTACAAATGTAATTTATTTGCTCTTAACCATGAAAAAAGGCTCAACCTCATTTATAATAAGAGAAGCACAAATTAAAACTATAGCAAGATGCCATTTCTAGCCTGCCAAATCAGCAAACATCTGGCACTTGCTGTTGATAACAGTGTGGGGGAAATAAACACTTTCACACACTGTGGGCATAGTCCCTGTGGAGAGGGATCTGTCAATACCTAACAAAATTACAGATACATATGCCCTTTGATCCAGAAACTCACTTCAGATAATCTATCCCACAGATACACCTGTACACATAATAAATGAAATATGCAGACAATCATTTACTGTCTCATTGCTTGCCATAACAAAAAGACTGAAAATAATCCAAGTATAAAGCAATAAAGTATTGGTTATTAAACTGTTGTAAATTCTCACTATGGAATTTTACATTGGGAATATCTATATACTCTGAATATGAAGAGATCTTTAGTATATAGTGTTAAAGGAAAAATTAAATAACAGTTTCTATATATATGCATATATATTAAATTTTGCAAGAAAGGAGGAAATAAGAATATATATTAAAATTCATGTGTAGTTTCATAAAGAAAAAAACAAAAAATGAATAATATAGGGGATCAGGGGGAGAGAGGTGACCGGGGAAAGGGCCTTAGAGGAACTTTGCTGTATATATGCTTTTATACACTATTTTTTTTTTTTCCTTTTTTTTTGTCTTTTTTCATGACCGGCAATGGATCACAACCCTCAGTGTCGTGCCCGTACCAGACCGGGACCGGCAACGGGATTCCAACCCTCGGTGTTGCGCCCATACCTCGCTCAGCCAGTGAGCGGCGGTCTGTATGTGGGATCCAAACCCTCGGAGGGAGCGCCACCGCGCTCCCAAGCGGCGCACTGTAGCAGTGCGCCACCGGGCCGGCCCTATACACTATTTTTTGAACCATGTAAACTATTAGCTATTCAATAAGTTTAGAACTAAGTAGATTTTTAAATCTCCCTTCCCCCCATTCTAATTTACTGATTATAGGGTGGGGCTCAGAATTCTGCATTTTTATAAGGATTTGGAGAAAAATGACCCAAGGGACACACATTGAGAAAGATGCTCTAAGTGATCTTTCTCCTACTTTTTTTATTGGCATTTTCACCTGACTGTTCCGTTTGTCTGAATTAATAAATATTTTATGGCATGTTATGATCTAGGGAAGTCCACTGGAGAGTGGACAAGGTAGAGTTGATCAGAGGACCCTAATGGCATCAGTGGACCCAGGGAGCAATACCGAGTCAG
>NW_007729816.1:80988-86183 GCF_000696425.1 Galeopterus variegatus | reverse complement strand
GCAAGCCAAGGAACGCCAGGGATCGCCTGAGGCACCACCAGAAGCTGGAAGAGGCAAAGAAGGATCTTCCCTAGAGCCTTCAGAGGGAGCATGGCCCTGCTGACACCTTGATTTTGGACTTGTAGTTTCCAGAACTGTGAAAGAATCCATTTCTGTCATTTTAAGCCACGCAGTTTGTGGTAATTTGTTACGGCAGCCCCAGGAAACTCATACAGATGGTGAGAGAAAAAAATAGACAGAATGAACTCCAGGCTGAGAAGTTGGAGAATGAATGACGTGGCTAGGGCACTAAAGGTGGGGAAGGGTGTTTAGAGGGGTTAGAAAGGCTGGGACGCTCATATTAACTCACCAAAGTTCAGGCATAGGTGGACACAGCAGGGGAGAAGGGATCTATGAGTGAGTGAGTTCACACGACGTCATTGGGGGGTCAGCACACATTCGCTGTGCCGCCATCCGTCAACCAGGTGCTCACTGAAGCCTTCTAGTTCCTCAGCCCTGGGGCTCTCGAGGTGTTAAAGAGGTAGAGAATGAAGGCTCCCCTCAAGAAGTTCATGTCATATAATTGAGAGATGGGCCTGCATATGTGAAGAGCAATTAATCTTCCAGGGAATAAATACATTGCAAATGGATATGAGTTTTCTTGGAATAGGGTGTTATGCTGGTAAATGTCCTTGGAATAGGGTGTTATGCTGGTAAATGTTAACTACTGGCTTTCCAAAAAAAAAAAAAAAAAAGCCCTGATTTGCCTTTGCTATGGGTCACTTGTGGCCCCCAAAAGTTCATGTATCAGAAACTTGATCTTCATTGTGACAGTGTTAAGAGGATGGGAAATCCGACTGTGGTATGCGAAAAGTGGGGCCCTTAGGAGGTGATTGGATTGCAAGGACTTCACTTACATCATTGGGGTTATCTATTCATGGAATAATGGATTGATGGTTTAATTGGTTGTCATGGATGTAGTTCTGATGGTTTTATAAGGAGAGCAAGTGAAAGGATTAGCTCTTTCTTGCTTGGCTCATTCTCACCATGTTGCTGTGGACAGTTATCACCAAGAAGGCCCTCACCAGCTGTATTCCCTGAACTATGGACTTCCCAGACTCCAACACTGTAAGCAATACATTTTATTTCTTTATAAATTATCCAGTTTCAGGTGTTCTGTTACAACCAACAGAAAACAGACTAATACAGTATCGTGTGACCATTTCTATGGTATAAATATTCCCCCCAGGGCCAAGTCCAAGCCCCCAAAGTGATGCTGCTGAACACGCAGGAGGAAGAGAGGTTAACGGGGAGTCAGGCTCTAGGGAGTCAGGATGAGCCTGTACAGGCTGGTTCCGGCACCCCACCAAGGGGGGCAGCTCTGAGGGCAGGAAATGAAGGTTGCAAGAAGAACCTGAGTGTCAGCAGGCTCTCAAGGACAGGTGGGTCAGGAGGACGGGGAAGAGCCTGGCACAAGGCAGCAGCCCGAGTGAGAAGCAGGAGAGGAAGCAGAGAGAAAGGCAGAGCCCACCGAACTGGGTTCCTGTCTCAGCTCAGACACTTATTAGCTGTGTGAACTGAGCCTCTATTTACTCATCTGTAGAGTAGTACACATTGTGCAGGATTACAGGACACAGGTATGTTACTCAGTACACAGTAGACACTCAAAAATGTTAAGCTGCCCTCACCAGTGAGCTGAGTAGTTTTGCTGCAGTGTTTGTGAAGGGCTATAGTGGTAGATAAATCTCCAGACACATGCACACTTACACGTTTATATATGTACATACACATGTGTGTGTTCACGTGTATGAATGGACTGTATATACACATATACACACATATACATAGTTCTCCATTTGCTATGACAAAGCTATGTGGTCAGGCATAGGGAGGTATTTTATTCTCCTGGAATGTAGGCTCGGCGACCTCCAGAGCATTACATCACTTCTGTTTAGTTGTTCAAGGACATCTGAGGGATGAGAAGGCCTGAGGGACTTAGAAGAGAAACATCCTGCCATGGCCTTTGAGCCTACAAACAACCACAGCAGGACCGGAAAAAAACGCTCACGTGAAGACGGGTTCCTTCCACACTTATTGACAAAAGGGGTTTTAGGTCAATGTTTATCCTTCAGGAAACAACAGGGAAACAGGAGTCATTCAGCATTCTGTCAAGGAGGTGAGCAGCCATTTCAGAAACAGGAGCAAATTCCTGATGTTGAACAAAGGAGAATGTCTTTGAGGATACGACTGACTCGGGCAGGGGCATCTTGAATGTGTCCTTTTATTCTGGTTGAGTTCCCTGGGTAGACAGAAAGATCTGCTGTGTGGTTTGGTTGTTTCTCAAGTAGCAACTCGATTTAAAATCAAATTCTTTAGCTACCAACTCAAGTGAGCATGTTGGCTCACTCAGGAGCCAGGCTAGCTGGGTACATGGCCCTGGACCACTCTTCATGGCTAGAAATCACTGTTAGAAAAGCAACGATCATAATCTTATATTTGCGATCATATCTATTTATATTCACTTTGTGAGTTCAAGGAATTTAAAGAAGCATCTTGCATTTTCCTGGTTATTTATGTCAAAAGTTGTAAAGATTGGTTGTCCCTGAGAAGGAGCCAGGAATGATCTGTGTCAAGAACAAATGGAAAATCCAATCCAGGGCTGAGCCACTGAGGCCATTCCTAGGAAAGATGAAGCAAGATGGTGCCCAAGACACAGAGGGCTGACAAGGGAAAGCAGGGGAGCACAACGGGATTTCGAAGGACATGTAGAATTTGGGGGAGAAGTGAGGGGCAAGCAAATGCAACAGTTTGCATAAAGGTAGAGAGCAAAGCTGCAAACTTGAAAGTCTGCGGGGAAGCGCAGTGTCTGGCCAGACAGGAAGCAGGCCAGGCCCTGCCATGGCTTCCAAGCCTACTACTTTAAGCTCCTGGGTGGGCTTGACACAAAGGCCACACAGAGCAGGTGTTGGGGAGATATGTATTGTCATGCTACTGGTTTTCCACCTGGGATGTAGGGGAGGCAGGACTAAGTCTTGTTCATGGTAGGACGGGGAACTAACTAGAGCAGAGATTTGTATTGGGGTAGACTAGACAGGATTTGTAGGATGGGCTGAGGCAGGGCTGGCAGCAACAGAGCAGGGGAGGACTGGGGACAGACTGGCAAAGCCAACAGGTTAAAAATATGTCTTCCAGAAGGAGAGAACAAACTGAAGGATGCTAGACATGGGGAAGGGGGGAGGGGCCTTGGGAAGTGATAAGTCTTGGGCAAAGGGTATAAAGAAATATCACAATTTGCAAGAATGAATATGGTAATAATAAATAAAAAAATTTAAAAAAAAATACATCTGCTTCTTTTGTGGTGGTGCGTTGAAACTATTTGTAAAAAGAATTCTGCTTTCCAAGGGACATGTGTTCAGACCAGCAAGGCAGGATAAATGAACATTTACATACTTTAGCTGGACTTTGGTGTTCATATATGTATTTCTATGAACAACTGAGGGCTTAGTTTTGTTATTAATTATGGGAGATAATGTATGGGTGTGGGTCTGTCTTTTGAATTTCCCTGATTTATGAATCTCAAATATCATAATATCAAAAGAAGACCTCAAAATAAACGGACAAAAAAGCAAACAAACAGAAAAGGTATCATGGACATCCAAGGTGCCCATTTTAATGACTCAATTTCTATACGAGGTCATTTGAAAGCAAAACAGTTGAAGCCCTTCCTTTGGGAAAAATAGTTTAGAGGGAGAAGGAAAAGGAACTTATATTTATTATAATCTATCAAGCGCTACTCTTTTAAGTACATATTTTAAATTATTTCACCTAATAGTCACTGTAATTAAAAAAAAATTATAGATAAGGAAACTAGGACTCAGTGTGTTTTAGAAACTTGCTCAAGCTCACACAGTCTGTCGTGGAGCAGGTCTAATTGAAGTGGCCAGAGCAGAACTTTCTCTGAATCATCTCAGGCACACAGGTTTGTTTTGGAGGTTTTGATCTTTGGGACTTGATGGCTAATAGCGATGAGACCATCAATTTTGTCATTGTTAGTTAAAATAATTTCTCCCTATGAAATGTTAAATTTTTAAATTAGACCCTCCTGTATTGATCAGTTGTTCTACCAGAGAAACAGAACCAGTAGAGGATGAATATAGATAGGTAGGTAGGTAGGTAGATAGATTTCAAGGAACTGCCTTAGGAGGGCAGGAGTGGATGCTGCAGTCCGCAGGTGGAGTATCTTCTTCCTCAGGAAAACCTCAATTTTGCTCTTAGGCCTTTCACCAATTGCATGAGGCCCACCCACATTGTCAATGGTAATCTCCTTTACTTAAAATCAGCTGATTGCAAATGTTAGCCGCATGTACAAAACACCTTCACAGAAATACCTTGGTTAGTGATTGATTAACTGATATAACCTAGCTGAGTTGACATATAAAACCACACTGCCCAAACTTACATAATTCTCTTTATAATACAAAGATAATGGGAAATCAAAGAAAGTAGTGCTCATTTCTGAAGTTAAGGATTCCTTTCAAGGTCAGGAAAGATGTTCGGCTTCTGCTACTTGATGTGAAGGATGTTCCCTAGTTGTGGCTTAGCTGTGCCTTTGTGGCCCATGGCCTAAACAAGTCCTAGGCTTCTTCTCTTGGATTTTTTAAGGGAGGGTTTGCAGGTCACCTAGTGTTTTATTTCCACTACTTTTTTAGGGGTTTGATTTGGTTCATAAATGAATCCAGAGCTCTTTCAGTCTTTTATCACTGATCTTTCAAATGGGAGCCTCTAATCATGGCCGGGAAGTGCTAGTTGGCTCTGAAGAAAATTGTGTCGGTCCTATGTTGCTTCCCTTTCGTAAACACTCACCAATGAGTGTGACTCAGAAAGTCTGAATTTTGTGGAGCCTCATGCTCCAATGACCTTCAGGAGCTTAGTAGGGGTTAAAGAAGATCAGTGATTTAATACACTGAATGTATGGCCTTGAGAACACTGGTTACTTCAACAGACTATCTTGTCTAATGTCATAACTTTGTGTATTTTGTTTGATTATAAACTTTCAAAATATTCCCTGATGATGGTTACTTCCAAGAAACATCTGTGATCTGTACTTAGCGAGTAATTCTCCCTGATAAAGGGCTGTCGTTCAAAAGGTACATGTGCCTAGAAGTGTATTTGCCAGGCAAAAAATAGATTATCGTTTGTTTTGTGGTTTTTTTTTT
>NW_007729816.1:77069-80030 GCF_000696425.1 Galeopterus variegatus | reverse complement strand
ATCCGAACCCTCGGCAGGAGCGCCGCCTCGCTCCCAAGCGGCGCACTGTAGCAGTGCGCCATCGGGCCGGCCCCATTTGTTTTGTGTTTTTAATGTTCCCTTTTTTTGCCGTCTTGCTCCCTTTCTTTTTATCCCTACCTTGTTTTCCAAGCCCCACTTTGTCTCTTAAATGATTAAACTTTAGTTATTGCCGTTGTGATCATTTTTTTCTGATTCAGACTTTTCACTAAAATTTTTTCCTGCAGTCACCACTTTCACTACTGCTATATGCAATGATCTATTGTCTTTCATCAAAGCATTATCTGTGCCTTTGACTTAGTAACAGCAACAACTAATGGGCTGTGAGGAAGGATGACCCGGGGAGGCCACAGTTGCTGTTTATTTGATCGATTTCCTCCTACATGTCAGATGTGAGGCATAGATTTTAGCACCCAACAACTAATGGGCTGTGAGGAAGGATGACCCGGGGAGGCCACAGTTGCTGTTTATTTGATTGATTTCCTCCTACATGTCAGATGTGAGGCATAGATTTTAGCACCGAACAAAACAGATTTGGTCCCTGGCTCCACAACCAATCAGCCCAACCAATCCGCCTTTTATTCAGGAAAGGTTTTTATTGTTTAAAATCTTACATTTTAAGAAGAATGACATAGAAAATTCAGAGAAAAGATTAAAAAATGGAAAATTGGACTGATAACAAAAAAGTAAAGGCTTTGAAATCATGTTGTGGGCAATTCTTACTTAGGTACTTTATAATCAATGCCTTCGTTTGCTTTTACTCCAAATAAGAAAGACCTTGTGAATATCTTCAAGCTCTGGATCAGCTGAGGGAAAAAGTAAGAGTTTGAAAGTTTCTGATGCTTGTTGATTTCTTGTCAGAAGGGGAAATAATTTTATTAACCTGAATATATTTCTTTAGAGCACAGATAACAACATTAATACAGCATTTATTCATTATTCAGCATCAAACACTGTGCTAAGTGCTATACATGTATTAACTCATTAAATCTTCACAAAAACTCTATGAGTTAGGCCTTATTATTATCCCCATTTCCTAGATGAGGAAATCACACACAAACAGGTTAAGTAAGTTGCTCATAGTCACACAACTAATAGGTTGTAGAGCTATAATATAAAAACCTTTCCAATACCACGACTCTGGCTAGCTTTTTCCTAAAACCCCAAAGACACAGCACTTTTCCTGCACACGCTGTCATATTATTTTTCCCATTCAGACAGGAAGATTTTCCTTTTGTGCTTTGTCAGGTAATGTTAAAGATACTGGTTGTATCTTTAGTCTTTTTTTATATCTATTGTATATTAGAAGCTTCTCGTGGGCAGAGGTGGACCATGTAGTCATATATTTATGTTCATTTACAATATGCCAGTAACGATGTATATCATTTTATTGAAATGCTCACTACAATGGAATTTATCTAGAAACACTTTCCATGCTGTTTTGTTGATGATATTGATTTTCCTGGGTGATGACATGGCAGTTGTCAGGGGCTGGGGGAAGGAGGGGTGAGTTGTTATTTAATGGGGGTAGAGTTTCAGTTGCACTAGATGAAAAGGGTTCTAGGGGTTGGTTGCACAATTATCACGTGATGCCTCTCTTCAAGTGTCTGCGGCAGTTTCCTGTCATCTGTTGCTTTGAGTCTGAGTCCATCGGCCTGGTTTCCAAAGATTGCAATAACCTGAGTCAGTTCTCCTGACCACCTCATCCACCAGGAGCCTTCAGCCTGATTCTCTCCTGCTACCTGCTGCAGTCAGCAGAAGCAGCCCAGGTGTCCATCATGGATCAATGGATAAACAAAACGTGGTATGCATGTACGGTGGAATATTATTCAGCCTTAAAAAGGAAAGAAATTTTGACACATGCTACAACATGGATGAAGCTTGAGGGCATTGTGCTAAGTGAAATAAGCCAGATGCAAGAAGACAAATACTGTATGATTCCACTTGTATGAGTTACCTGGAGGAGGCAAATTCATAGAGACAGAAAGTAGAATGGCAGTTGTCAGGGGCTGGGGGAAGGAGGTTGGGAGCTGCTGTTTAATGGGGACAGAATTTGAGTTTTGCAGGATGAAGAGTTCTAGTGGATGATGGTTGCACAACAATGGATGTTCTAGTGGATGGTTGTTAACACTACTGAACTACACACTTAAAATAGTCAAGATGGTAAATTTTATGTTATATATATTTTACCACAATTTTTAAAAAAAGAGTAATCTCAATGAGAAGGGAATATAAAACAAAGGTTCCCAGGCCCACCCTCGAGCTTCCCATTTTAGACTTTTCTGTCTGGATTGGAAGGGGAGAGGGACTTTCATCTTAATTGTTGCTCCCAGGTGTTCTGGAGGCAAGTAGTCTTCAGGATGAATTTGGAGTTGTGTCCAAATTCATTCAGTATTTAACATCAAAATACTGATGCATGATGTTAAATACTGTCTCCAAGACATGCCTCTACATAAAAAGAAGGGAATTATATTTCATGAATACATAGATGCTGAGCACTTAACTTTCGCTCAGATCACCAAAGCCGAAAAACTGTGTAAATTGCCCATGATTATAAAGATAAAAAGCAGAAGAGCTAGGAGTTAAGCCCAGGTGTGACAGAGATGCTGCTATGTGTTCACCACACCACGTCCTCTTCATGGGCACACAGGAGACTAGACTTCCAGACTAGTCGACCTTGCAAATTGGTTCCTGCCACATGGCTGAACTGTGGCCTATGGCAACTCTAGTCTGGCTGAAAGCTGCTTGTAGGCCTGGCCCTTCGACTCATCCTGCTTGGTCCAGTAGTCCTCCCTGTCCTTCCCTGGAACATTTGAGGGACATGAGTTCCAGATGGCAGTTATATATGGTGGAGGATGGCTACCAGACCTGCCTCAGACTGCGAGGTAAGAAATGAATGTTTATTGTGTTAAACCACTGAGATTTCTCAATGTATTTGTTACA
>NW_007729816.1:74066-76142 GCF_000696425.1 Galeopterus variegatus | reverse complement strand
ACAGTCTATTTTATCCTGACTAAATCCATACCCTTGTCTACTTCTTATGATAGCAGGATACCCCTCAAAATCCAGGATATACATTTCTTTTGTATATCCTGCAGCACCAAAGATAATGTTAAGCTTAATGCAACCTTCTTCCCCCCTCCAAATCTCCCCCCTCAAAAAATCTTTTAGCGTTGATGTGGTTTTTGAGAGTGATGAAAATTCCAGGTTGAAAGAGAAAGAGATGGAAAAACCCACTACCTTGGCAGCTGAAGCAACTCCAAGAGAACCATTTAAGTAGTTTTTAACTTCAATTTCCTACTCCCACTTTATGTGCCTAATTCTTTTTCTCAACTTGCTAGTGTTATTTAACTAAACCCTCAGAAAACCAGTGTTTTAATTTTAGCAAACAGAATGCAAAACAAAACATGAAAACAAAAAAGGTTAATGACTATTTATAAATAAATTATTGTTGGCAAATGAGTCCAGTGCTCAGAGTTGAGTTCATGTAGGGCAAATTAGATTCATTCCTGAATAAGCAAAGCCAGTGCTGAGGCCCTCTGTGAAGTGAGCCTGCCAAGCCATAGAGGCTGATGAGCACATGGCCTTAGACACGAAAACAGGAAATGGAAGTGGGAGACTTACATCAGGGCAAGTGGAAGAAATGAAGACAAAGACAGCCTCCCCAAAGCTGGAATCTTCCAATATAGTCTTTTGCAAACTGTCATCTGAATGCTGTGGTTTCTCTTTGGTATNGAATCTTCCAATATAGTCTTTTGCAAACTGTCATCTGAATGCTGTGGTTTCTCTTTGGTATACGTGCATGTGGCAGAGATATCAGTGGTCCCCAAAGTATATTTTCTTCCTTTTCTTCAGTAATAGGACCATCAATATTTAGCTGGGCACATGACCCTACTAAATACAGACTGTATTTCCCAGTCTCATTTGTAATTACTAATAGCCACAGAACTAAGTTCTGGCCCACGGGATATTAGAGAAAATAATATCCATAACTTCCAGGACAGGTCCCTAATGGGGGATAGGTGGGAGGGAGGCCCCTTCTTCTCATCTTTATTCATTCAGAATTGTAAAGCAGATATGATGGCTGGTGCTCTGTCCTGGACTGTGAGCATGAGGACCAGACCCCCGGGATGGTGGAACAGAAAGCTGGAGGCACCTGGGGCCCAGATGATCTGAGGGCTGCCAAGAAACCGTAAACTGCTACTCCACACCCAGACTTCTGCATGGGACAGATGTGCACTCTGTACTCTTCTACCATGTTTAAGCCACTGTGATTTGGAAGCTAAAGTTACTAGCAATTTGGGTTTAACTAATCTAGTGTGCAATTTTCTAGCTTGGTTAAGTGTCTTGCTTATTGTCTAAAATATACATACTTGGTCCATAATGCAGACACAGGCAAATGATGTATGCATGTCAATCTGTGGGTCACATTAAAAAAAAAAAAAAGTCGAGTGCTGGGAGGCTTGCACTGGGAATCCTACCACCAAATATTTGCACCTGAAAGGGTGTAGACACATGTCAAACTCAAAGTCTTTCATGGCAGAATACAGTGTATGTCCCAATCAAAATTTTAAAAGAATTAGGGTTTGTGTTAAACTAAAAACCAGTTGTAATTTTGAAACTATCTAAAAAAACTATTTTGCTCTAGGCACTATTTGGTTGCTTTAATTATTATGAGATTAATACTTTGAAGACAAATGATGAATGAATCAAAGACTGCCTGGGAGTTTCCAAACACAAACTCACATATCCATACACATGTGCATACACAAACACACACACACAAAATTAAACAGTTTGTAAAGGTACTAGAGTCATGTATGTTTCTGATTAGATAGTTCCAATTGAGATGGAAAAAGAAATGGTTTAGTTTTACGACAGTTTTACTTTAAAAATTCAGAATGATAAATGGTACCAGCACAGACGTCCTTGAGCCTACGGCTGTGTGACAGCAAACACATATTTTATGAAAGAATAAATGTGTGCATCTCAGCCTGCCCCTCCCTTCCTTACACCAGAAAAAGATTCAATTAAATGAGAAATTTAGCTCAGTAGTCATTCCTTGAATTC
>NW_007729816.1:70693-73372 GCF_000696425.1 Galeopterus variegatus | reverse complement strand
TTACACCAGAAAAAGATTCAATTAAATGAGAAATTTAGCTCAGTAGTCATTCCTTGAATTCCTACCTGTGTTAGGCTCTATGCAGATGAATGAGACATGGCCTGGACACCAAGAAGTGCACTCCAGTAGGGGCCCCGAGGGAATGGAGAGCCAGGATATGACACACAGGAACTCTCTAAGTCCTAAGCTCACATTATGAGCAAACTGCTCTGGAAAACAAGGAAGCAGCTAATCCTACCTGGGGTGAGAGGGGACATCTAAGGAAATCTTGCAGGATGAATAGAATTTCTGCAGGCACAGAAGTGGAGTATATATTCCAGAGAAAGAATAGCAAATGCAGAGGAGTCGAGGGTTGAAGGTGCACACCATATTCTGGAAATAATGGTGGCTGGGACACAGCTGGGAGACTTCAGCAGCCAACGCTTCTGGCAGCCACGAGATTGAGTGTTTCAGTCCTGAAGGCAGGATCTGAGCAGCCCATTACAGCACACACCAGGCACTCTACCTAGTAAGGCATTTCATTTGGAAGCTCTTAAAATGTTAGATACACTGTTTCCTGTTTGAAAGTAGTGAATGGATGGACTACATTGCTTACAAACCTGTAAGGGCTCCTCGCTGCATTAAGGACAAAGTCTAATCCTATAGAGAGCCCCTCAGGTCCATTCACAATCTGACACTAACCCACATTTCAAGCTTCATATTCTGCCACACTCCCTCTCTTCCTGCCCCAATTGCAGCTGCAATGCCAGATGTGGTTCCAGATGTGGTGCCTTTGCTATAGCAGATTCACACAGCCACAGGTCCATGGTATGCAACCATCGATCTGGTGAAGCTAGTACCTTGGAGGCTGGGGTATGCTCCATAACAGGCCAGATGTGGTGCCTTTGCTAGAGCAGATTCACACAGCCACAGGTCCAGGGTATGCAACCATCGATCTGGTGAAGCTAGTACCTTGGAGGCTGGGGTATGCTCCATAACAGTGGGAGGTAAACTCCATGACAGTTCAGGGGCCTGCCACATTAGTGAAGTGTTTAGGGGTATGCCATAATAACCCATCAAATTAAAGGGCAAATTATTGCATATGTTTCTTCTCGACACTAAGAAGGTAGCACCATTCTTGGTGGGCCTTTTCTTGTTCTGGAACCAGCAGATTTCACACTTGAGAATGTTGTCTGACCCACTTACTAAGTGCTATGGTAGGTGTAAGATTTGTATCAGGCCCAGAGCAGGAAAGGGCTCTATCTAAGTCCACACAGAAGTACAAGCACTCCTGCCACTTAGGCCATTTGATCCATCAGACACTGTGGTACTAGAGATATCTGTGGTGGGAAAAGTCACTATGTGGATCTTATGGCAAGCCCAGTAGGAGAATCTCAATGAAGACCCTAGAGTTCTGGAGCAAAACCTTGCCTTCTGCATTTCTACAGATTTGAGAATCATCTCTGGTGTGCTACTTACCTCTAGTAAAGATAGAGCATTTGACCATGAGACACTGAGTGGCCATGTGTTTAGAGTGTCCTAGCATGAGCAAGGTCCTCCAAGTCAAAACGTTGGGTAGACCCAACAGCAACCCACTGCAGGATGGAGCAGTACATTCAGGACTGGGAATGAGCAGGGCCAAAGTCATAAGTAGGCTACAAGAGCAGGTGCCCCAGTCCCTCACACTGTCCTCTACTATTACACATGTGTCCCTCTCTGAGCTCATGCCCATGGCCATATGTTTGTGGGGGAGGGAGAAGTCCTCATGAGCAAGTGATAGAGGAAAAAACTCCTGAATTTTATACAGAGATGTGTTCACCTGGCATGTGGGTACAAGCCGTAAATGCACTGCTGGTGCACATTTGCCCACTCAGTGGCCATGAAAAACAGTGGGGAAGGGACATCCTCCCATCTGGCAGATCTTTGGGCAGTGTGCCTCATCTTTAACTTCATGCAGGAAGAGAAGCAGCCTGATATAAGAAGATAAATGGACTCTTGGGCAATGCCAAATGCATTTGCTGGTTGGTCTGAGGTTTAGAAAGAGAAAGATTGGAAGACAGAGGACAAGGGTGTCTTGGAAGAGGATGGGCCTATGGGAGTGAGCCCACTATGGAAAAGGCACTAAACAACCAAGTAGACACAATGACTAAGCCCATTGGTGTCAGCCAGACCCTGAGATTGCCCACTCTCATGTTGGCATAATGGGTCCATGAACATAACCATAATGGCAGGAGGAAAAATATGCATTGGCACCCTAGTGTGGGCTCACACTCACCAAGGCTAATCTAGATAGTATACTGCTGATTGTCCAACCCACCAGCAAGAGACCCACACTAAGTTTCTGAAATTATATTATTCCCCCAACCTGGTGACAAGTTGATTTCACTGGAAGCATTAACAATTCATCTTGACTGGGATTTATGCATATTCCATGTGTGAGTTTTCCCGTCTACCCACAGGATTTCTGCCAGTATCACTAACTGAGTTTGCACACCACAGGACCTCACATACTATTACTTGAGACCAAAGAACATACTTTACAGCAAAGAAAGTGGGATAGTGGGTGTAAGACCATAGGATCCAGTGGTCCTATCACATAACACACCACCCAGAAGATGCTGGTCTGATATAATGATGTATTAAACTCTTGAAGGTACAGCTCCAGTGCAAACTTAGAGATGACACTCTGAAAGAATGAGG